>NC_069503.1:683936046-684166046 GCF_027579735.1 Bombina bombina
CATTACTGTTAGACCACAAAAAGGGCGTATTGATCACGGGTGGAGATCTCAATTTAATTCTAGATCCTACACAAGATTCCTCAACCACAAACCAACATCCAGACTTCCCAATATAATATTCCACCTTTTAAAACAACTGGGAATAATAGATGTTTGGAGGATTCACCACCCCATACAACAAAACTACACTTTCTATTCCAACCCATGGGCAAAGTATTCACAAATTGACTACGTATTTATAGACCAAAACACACCTGAGATTAATTAAGGACTCAGACAATGGTCCAATTAACTTGGTTGGATCATGCGCCGATATCACTTACATTAGACTGGCCCAATTGCCCAATTACCCCCATACATCTGGATATTTGACCGCCTCACTGTTGACTAACCCAAAACACTCACTCACATCACAAACCACATCAAGGAATACTTCCGCCCTTAACACTAGCTGAAGACAGCTCACCCTTCACAATCTGGGAAGCTCATAAAGCAGTTGTGAGAGGGGAATGCATAAAACAAACAGCGATAAGGAGGAAAGCATACAATAAAGCGGTTCATCATTGGACCACACAAATAAACATATTAGAACTACAACACAAAGCAGCAACTCCTAAAGACTCAAAGATACTAACATCTTTAACAAAGGCTAGAAAATAACTAAATTGTATCCTGACAAAAGAAGCCCAAAGAAAAGCGTTATATATAAGAAAAAATATATTTTATGAAGGAAACAGTGAAGGTAGCCTCTTAGCCATAACTCAGCTATTACTAAATACCATATATCCAAACTAAAATCAGCGAAAGGGGATATGATATATGATAGTAAAGACATAGCAGGTCGATTTAGTCAATACTATAATCTCTTTATACAATTTAGACAAAATGACTCACCCCTACATGCAGAGAACAGAGATAGGTATATACGAAGAACAGATATCCCTAAACTTACTCAAATACAATCAGATATGTTAGACAGAACAATAACTATGAGAGAGATACTGACCACAATAGAGGGTCTGCTGACAGAGAAGAGTCCTGGCCTGGACGGGTACACTAATTCTCACTACAAAGCTTTTAAAAATATATTAGCCCCACATTTACTCTCCCTATTTCAAGCATTAGATAACGGCAAACTAATGCATCAACTATGCAAGAATCATGTATTGCAGTAATACCCAAACCAGGCAGATCTCCAGACAAACCAAGCAACTATAGGCCTATATCCCCTTTTGAATGCAGATCTAAAAATTTTGGGCAAAATATTATCAAAACACAGGCTTTGTTTTGCATCGGGAGGCGAGAGACAACACAATTAGAGCAATAACTGTGGCAGCTTACGCTAAAAAAATATAAAAAGAAGTCAGTGTTTCTCGCCACTGATGTGGAGAAGGCCATCGATCGGATTGACTGGGGGATTTCTAAAATCAACATTGGAGGTTTTTAGGTTTGGTGACATTATGAATAAATGTATTTTCAGTCTATATTCCTCCCCATCCGGCCAGGGTAAAAGCAAATGGAATAATGTCCCAAGCCTTTCCAAATTAATAACGGGAACAGACAGGGATGTCCTCTGTCCCCCACATTGTTTATTTTAAAATAAAAAAAATATTAGCCTCGAAAATAAGATCTAATGATAATATAAAAGGGATAACAATAGAAGATAATGACTTTAAAATAGCGCTCTACGCAGATGATGTATTGTTCACTATTACAGAACGAACAAGATAGATTCCGGAGATCTGCAAACAACTTACCCTTTTGGGAGGTTCTCTGGTTTTTCAGTAAACATGCAGAAATCAGAGATATTGAATATTTCTCTTTCTGAAATAGGCTAAAAACGATATGCCCACGTTGGTTACAAAAAGACACCATTAAATACTTAGGAACTTACATCTCAGCCAACTTTACAAAACTCTTTGACAGAAATTACACCTACATTACTCCAAAGTACCCATACTGGCCCCTAGTTATCAAGCCGTCAACCTCAAATACGCTGGAATTCTGCAGCGTATTTGTGGCAAGGCTGATTCGCCTAAGTTATCAAGCCCTTTACACCGGCAAAAGTAGAATTTTGAGACGTAAGCTTCGATCCCCTGGACTCAGTCTGAAACAGATCGTTCTTATGTCACTTCCAGATGTTCCACACACAAGTTCGGCACAATCTGACTACTTTTGCTAGTTATCAAAAAAACTAGCAGGGACGCTCTGCACTTTTCTGGCCCAGCGTACCTGATTTTCAAACCGCCGCCCTGGAGGTGGCGGATCCCATAGGAATCAATGGGAGTCTTGACCATAGCGAAAGCTCATATTCGCTGCTGCCCGACATCCCAATGATTCCTATGATAGATGTCTACAGCTAACACCCTAACATGTACCCCTAGTCTAAACACCCCTAATCTGTCCCCCCTACACCGCCGCAACTAAATACAGTTATTACCCCCTAAACCGCCGCTTCTGGAGCCCACTGCAAGCTACATTATACATATTAACCCCTAATCTGTCCCCCCCCCTACACCGCTGCAACTAATTAAAGTTATTAACCCCTAAACCGCCGCTCCCGGACCACCGCCGCAACTATAATAAATGTATTAACCCCTAAACCGCCGCTCCCAGACCCCCGCCGCCACCTATATTAAACTTATTAACCCCTATCCCTGCCCCCCCTACACCGCCGCTACTATGATACAATTATTAACCCCTAAACCTAAGTCTAACCCTAACACCCCCCTAACTTAAATATTAATTAAATAAATCTAAATATTATAAGACTTATTAACTAAATTAATCCTATTTAAAACTAAATACTTACCTTTAAAATAAAACCCTAATATAGCTACAATATAATAATTATATTGTAGCTATCTTAGGATTTATTTTATTTTACAGGTAACTTTGTATTTATTTTAGCTAGTTAGAATAGTTATTAACTATTTAATAACTACCTAGCTAAAAGAAATACAAAATTACCTGTAAAATAAAACTAACCTAAGTTACAATTAAACCTAAACTACACTATCATTAAATTAATTAAATTACCTACAAATAACTACAATTACATACAATTAAATAAACTAACTAAAGTACAAAAAATAAAAAAAGCTAAGTTACAAAAAATAAAAAAAATAAGTTACAAACATTTAAAAAATATTACAACAATTTTAAGATACTTACACCTAATCTAAGCCCCCTAATAAAATAACAATCCCCCAAAAATAAAAAAAATGCCCTACTCTATTCTACATTAAAAAGTTAACAGCTCAATTACCTTACCAGCCCTTAAAAGGGCCTTTTGCAAGTCATGCCCCAAAGAACTCAGCTCTTTTGCCTGTAAAATAAAAATACACCCCCCCACATTAAAACCCACCACCCACATACCCCTACTCTAACCCAAACCCCCCCTTAAATAAACCTAACACTACCCCCCTGAAGATCATCTACCTTTAGCCGTCTTCAGCCAGCCGACCACCGATGGAACCGAAGAGGAGATCCGGAGCGGCAGAAGTCATCATCCAAGGGGCGCTGAAGAAGTTTTCCATCCGATTGAAGTCATCATCCAGGCGGTGTCTTCAATCTTCATCCATCCGGAGCGGAGCCATCTTCAGACGAGCCTACGCGGAGCCATCTTCCACCGACGGGCCTGAACGACGAATGACGGTTCCTTTAAGTGACGTCATCCAAGATGGCGTCCCTCGAATTCCGATTGGCTGATAGGATTCTATCAGCCAATCGGAATTAAGGTAGGTGATTGGCTGATCCAATCAGCCAATCAGATTGAGCTCGCATTCTATTGGCTGATCGGGACAGCCAATAGAATGCAAGCTCAATCTGATTGGCTGATTGGATCAGCTAATCGGATTGAACTTCAATCTGATTGGCTGATTGGAAGCAGGTAAGTAGACACGTTGATAACTAGAGGCCACTGACTTAAATGAATGGGGCTCCAAACCCATCTCATGGTGGGGACATATTCAGTCCATTAAAATGACGACTTTTACCAAGAATTCTATATATTCTCCAGTCCAATCCAATACACCTATCAAACTGGTATATATATCGCAACTACCGAGAATAATAAATACATATATTTGGGGGAAAAGTAAACCATGGGATGTGGACAAGTGCCTACTCAGTTCCCTATAGGCTTGAGGGGGGTGATACCTAGTAACCACCAATAGAAATCAGCTAAACGAACAGGACCCCCAAGCGCCTACCCACCGGAGGCAAAGGAAATAGGTGTAGCAGTATGTGCAATAAAACCTAATTTATTGCCTATACATATAAAAACTTAATACCTTAATACATACAATTCATACAATACATGGATCCATGGAAGATTACAATCAAATTACAATAAAATTACAATAAAATAACAGTAAAATACAAATGAATAAAACAAAATGTTCGGAGTAAAAACAGATGTTCAAAGTAAAACCAATGGTAAGTACAAAAAATAGCCTCCTAAATATGAAGTGCAATGGAATTCAGAGATATACAACAATGTGAACAAGTGGTTGTACACGTAAAAAAGTGTAAAAAAATAAAATGTAGAAATATACGTCAATCGATTCCAAATAAATGTCAATTAATCCTACACACGATGTGAAAAAATAGTGACAAAAATGATGAAAATCCAAAAATTGTGGATGCAAAAATAAGTGATGTAAAAAATATAAGTCAAACTATAATCACCAGATCCTGTGGGATCGGTTAGTGGTTTGAAAGTGTCCAAAATAATTGTGATGTAGTGAAGATGGGAAGATAGAGAAAATGCTGGGCCCACCGGGAGTGAACCAAATGCTCAAACCAAAAAAATGATGATGTCCACCTAAAAAACAAAAAACAAATATGGTGCAGATACCTTCAAATAAGTATTATCTAAATGAAATGCAGCTTACCAATATCAGTCGACGCGTTTCGGCCTTGCTCTAGGCCTTTATCAAGACTCTAGGCGCTTGGGGGTCTTCTGTTCGTTTAGGAAAAGTAAACCATGCAATCAAACAGCAAACACTCTACAGAACCACAGATGCAGGAGGCCTTGATCTCCCATCCATCCAAGACTACTATAATGCAGTGACCTTACAAAGGGTACTAGACTGGCACATATCGACTGATAACAAGGCATGGATTTCAATAGATTCTTACATTTTGAGAGTTCAAAGAGTAGGTGCACTCTTTTGGGTTTCTGAAAGATACCAGACCCCCTCAATACTATCAATTGGAGGTCTACAAACATCTCTTTCACACATGGGATCACATAGTCAAATTGAGAAGCAAAATTACATCCACATGCTTATCAATGTTTTCCATCCCCCCTAAATGCTAAATTAGTGAGAGGTTTAGACAAAAGTTACCAGAGAATACAAGAATGGGACCATACAGTCCCTATAGCCACCTTCATTTCAGACGGCAAATTGCTCAGGACAGATCAACTTTAAAATCAAGAGAATATTTTCTCTACCAATTGGCTTAAATAAGCACAGATCTCACATTTCATTAACACAAGCCCATTCAAAACAGATCTACTCAGACCCTTAACCGTATTTCAATCTTTATGCCATGAACAGAAACCAATCCAAAACCATCTATCCTTATAAAAAAAAAATATTACAGACAACCAGACACTCCCTTCTCCTCGACTACACTGCTAGATGGCAGAGATCTTGCCACACAAATAGACAAAAAAGACTGGGACAAAATTATAACAGCCACTCGCAAATCCTCCACCTCACCACAAATACTAGAGATGAATTACAAAATTCTCCTTAGATGGTACCTTACCCTACTAGATTAAACAGTATTTACCCAGGGGCCTCAGCTGGATGTTGGAGAGGTTGCAGAAATAATGGTACCTTATTCCATATGTGGTGGCATTGTGACAATATCCGCCCGGCGTCCCCTATGGCATATAGTAAAAACAATTTCTTTGGGATGAACAACAACAAGACATGTGACACTAGACATGATAAAGTCTGTACAATCTGAATAATTCACCTAAAACAAACCAAGAAAATATATACAACTCCAAGGACTCTGGGCCGGCAGTTCTCCTCCTCTTCTCCTCTCCCCAACTTTCTCCACTACTCTCCCCTTCTCCCCACCCTAACCTTGATCTCACCAATCTCTTTCAGTCCCCATCCACTTGCAGATAATATTTTAACAGAATGTAACTGCTGCTGACTATATACCGGAATAGAGTAAAATCAATAAGAAACAGCTGACAAAGAAGATACCATATACTACCAAGAACTTTGAGAAAGAGTATGAAAGACACTTGTTCATATAAATATTAAAACTCTGCAACAGTGGAGCTGGTATAGTACTAAACTATTGTATTTTATTACTACTTGAAAACTCTGTATGGTCATCTTACAAACTCAATAAAAATCAACATAAAAAAAAAAACTACCATTACCAAAATAAAAATTGCAATACTTTAAAAAAAAACAACAACCTAACAATACTAAAAAAAAACAATTACAAAAAGTAACAAACCCTAAAGTTACAGAAAATAACAAACCAAATTATAGAGTTATGCCTATTATAATACCCCAAAAGGGCCTTTTGTAGATCATTGCCCTAAAGTGATCAAGCTCTATTTCTTAAAAATAAATAAATTACTCCTTCTAACATTAACCACCCCCCCAAAAAAAAAATATCTTAAAAAACTAACCTAAAAAGTACCCTAAATTGGGCATTTAACTCTTTTGCTGCCCAGATTTAAAAAAAAAAAACACCCCCCAAAAAAATGATAACCTTACACTAAAGCCCAACATGGTATTTACCAAAGATGATGATGGCAGTGCTCCATATTCATCCCGACGGTGGTCCCTTCATTCGGTGGTGGTCCAATTTCTTTAAAGATCCTAATCTAGGATTTGTTTTTATGTGGAAAGTAAAAGAGCTAAATGCCCTTTAAGGGCAATGCCCAGCCAAATGCCATTTTCAGGGCATTTTTTTAGATTAGTTTTTTAATGATTTATTTATATATATATTTATAGTTTTTCGGAGGGTTAATGTTAGAAGGAGTAATTTATTTATTTATTTTTTTACGAAAAAGAGCTTGATCACTTTAGTGCAATTCCCTACAAAATGTTTTTTTGTAATGCTAGGGTTTGTTTTTTTGTAATGCTAGGGTTTTTTTTTTTTTTCTAATGCTAGGGTTTGTTTTTTTGTAATGCTAGGGTTTGGTTTTTTTCTAATGCTAGGTTTTGTTTTTTTAAGTAATGTAATTTTTTTTTGTAATGATAGTTTTTTTTATAATAATGGTAGATTTGTTTTTTTAACCCCTTAAGGACAAGGTCATTTTCCAATTTCCTTCCCTTAAGGACCAGGGCTGTTTTTACATTTCTGCGGTGTTTGTGTTTAACTGTAATTTTCCTCCTACTCATTTACTGTACCCACACATATTATATATCATTTTTTCATTAAATGGACTTTCTAAAGATACCATAATTTTTATCATATCTTATAATTTACTATAAACAACATATAAAATATGATGAAATGAATGGAAAAAACACACTTTTTCTAACTTTGACCCCCAAAATCTGTTCTACAACCTCCAAAATACACCCATGCTAAATAGTTTCTAAATTTTGTTCTAAGATTAGAAATACCCAATGTTTACATGTTTGCTTTTTTTGCAAGTTATAGGGCAATAATTACAAGTAGCACTTTCCAAACCATTTTTTTTCCTCAAAATTAGCGATAGTTACATTGGAACACTGATATCTGTCAGGTATCCCTGAATAACCCTTCACATGTAAATATTTTTTTTTGTAGACAACGCAAAGTATTGATCTAGGCCCATTTTGGTATATTTCATGCCACCATTTCACTGCCAAATGCGATCAAATAAAAAAAAAATTGTTAATTTTTTTCTCAAACTTTTTCATAAGTTTTAGGTTTCTCACTGAAATTATTTACAAACAGCTTGTGCAATTATGGCACAAATGGTTTTAAGTGCTTCTCTGGGATCTTCTTTGTTCAGAAATAGCAGACTTATATGGATTTGGCGTTGCTTTTTGGTAATTAGAAGGCCGCTAAATGCCGCTGCGCACCACACGTGTATTATGCCCAGCAGTGACGGGGTTAATTAGGGAGCATGTAGGGAGCTTGTAGGGTTAATTTTAGCTTTAGTGTAGTGTAGTAGACAACCCAAAGTATTAATCTAGGCCCATTTTGTTATATTTCATGCCACCATTTCACCGCCAAATGCGATCAAATAAAAAAAATTGTTAACATTTTTTTACAATTTTAGGTTTCTCACTGAAATTATTTACAAACAGGTTGTGCAATTATTGCACACATGGTTGTAAATGCTTCTCTGGGATCCCCTTTGTTCAGAAATAGCAGACATATATGGTTTTGGCATTGCTCTTTGGTAATTAGAACGCTGCTAAATGCCGCTGCGCACCACACGTGTATTATGCCCAGCAGTGAAGAAGTTATTTAGGGAGCTTGTTAATTTTAGCTTTAGTTTAGAGATCAGCCTCCCACCTGACACATCCCACCCCTGATCCCTCCAAAACAGCTCTCTTCCCTTCCCCCACCCCACAATTGTCCCCGCCATCTTAACTGCTGGCAGAAAGTCTGCCAGTACTAAAATAAAATGCTTTTTCTATTTATTTATTTTTTATTATTACTTTTTTTAAATACATTCTGCTGTGTAGGATCCCCCCTTAGCCCCCAACCTCCCTGATCTCCCCAAAGAGCTCTCTAACCCTCCCCCCTCTCATTATTTCCTGCCATTTTGGGTACTGACAGCTGTCTGCCAGTACCTGCTTTTCAATAAATTGTGCCCAATTTTTTTTATCTATATATTTTTTTCTGTAGTGTAGCTGCCCCCCTCAAAACCCTACCCCCCACCCAGATCCCTTTCCCAAGATTATTTCCCCCTCCCTCTCCCACCACCCTCTCCCATCACCTTCTCCCTCTACAATTTTATGCACATATGCGTGGATTGCGGGTGCATGCTTGCAACACTACGGTCACAAGGAGGATTACATGACAGCACTATTCTGTTCACTTAATTCATATAGAGCTAGAGTACAAGTGGAGCGCTAAACTACCGCATGCCGGCAAACGGGGAAATAATAATGGCAATAATAAGCAATTAGTGCTTATAAAATTAAAATTTGCCTTCAACTTCCACTTTGACCATTCAGGTTAGCACCTGAATGGTGTTATCTATTGCCTTCTTTGTGTGTTTTTAGTGCACTGTATTATACTCATTTTACCTTGCAAATAAAATTAGAGTTTTCTACTCTACAACGAGTCCGTGGATGTGTTCTACAGTTAGCCGGAGTATTCTGAATTTTTCCTTGCGGTATTGACGTCATTGGATGGAGACGTCCTTTCTGGCTCCTGCAGGCACCCGTAGGAATGTCCACAGAGTGCACGCACTGAAGACACGCTGAAGATACGCAGAAGAGGCCTGTCTCTCTTACACAGGGGTAAGCACTGCTTTTTCTGTGTTTTTGTTTCTCTGCTTATAAAATTAACCAGAGATTAGATCTCTGGTTAATTTAGAAAAGTGTCCTACATGCCCCCAAAATACTGTGTAGTGTATTTTATTAAAAAATAAAGATATCAGCGTTTTTATTTCTTAATACAATTACTGCACTAGGCAGTATTTTGGGTCTAAAGTTGGTGGTAGTGGGGTATTAGAAAGCGGTACTGAAAACTTTGCCTGAGCTGTCTGACATATTTGTTGTTATAGCCTATTCTGTTAATCAATTATAACCAATCACCTTTCAGCCACCATTGGTTGGTGAAGTGCTAAACTTTGGTAACCATTAGAGCCCTTAGCTCTTGTGATGAGTGACAGAACAGCCCACAAGAACAAGGATATTGCCCCACATATGTGTGGGAAATTATAGCTCCTTCCAAGAAGAACAGTGCTGGTCATTATGTCTTTCACGTTTACATTAAGTATAGAAGTGTGTTTTATAAAAATGCTTGATATTCCTGATTTATTTCATTAGGATGCATAATTCTGCAGATCTTAAAACAGAGTGCACTGATTACATTTCTGAGCGAACACAATAAAGTGTGTTGGTTTTCTCAAATAATGTCAAAATGAAACGTTCATGATTCAGATAGGGCATGCAACTTTCCAATTTACTTTTATCATCAAATTACGGTGTTCACTTAGTATTCTTATCTTATAAACTAATTTCTAAGCAGCCTCTTATTTCAGTGCATTTTGACAGTTTCTCCACAGTTAGACAGTGCTAGTTCATGTGTGCCCTATAGATAACATTGTGCTCACTCCAGTGGAGTTATCTATGAGACAGCACTGATTAGGGGACAGTCTGCAGAGGCTTAGATATAAGGTAATCACACAGGTAAAAAGTGTATTAATATAACAGTATTTTTTTAAAATTGCATACTCTATCTGAATCATGAAAGTCTAATTTTGAATTTGGTGTCCTTTTTAATATTCTGAAACATGGTTACCAAACTCATTGTGCTATGATGTTAGCGCAGATAAAATATTATGGAAGAAGGAACATTAGAAGAACAAATGGATTAGAAGCTGGAAAATTCTTCACTTAAAAGAACAGTTAAGTCAAAATTAAACTTTCATGATTCAGACAGAGGGGAGGATTTAGCATGTGTCTGGTGGACATAATCCGCTGTAGCAATCATGTCTGCCAGACATCGATAAATGCCAACAGTATACGCTGTCAGCATTTATCAATGCACAAACAGTTCTGGTGAACTGCTTGTGCAACGCCGCCCCCTGCAGATTTGCGGCCGCTAGCATGGGGTGTCAATCAACCTGATCGTATATGATCAGGTGGATTGCTGTTCGCCGCCTCAGAGCAGGCGGACGAGTTAAGGAGCAGTGGTCTTAAGACCGCTTCTTCTTAACTCCTGTTTCCAGCGAGAAAGCTCGCGCGGAAACAGGGCTATACGGCCCCATTTGAGCCATGATAAATCGGCCCAACTTTACTATATTTTATCTAATTTGCTTTTTTCTCTTGACACTATTTAAATGAAAAGCATGCCTAGGTCAGCCAGAAATAGCAAGGCACTACTGGCAGCCAACTCATGATTGGTGGCCTTTTTTCATTTACCCAGTGAAACAAAGGATACCAAGAGAATGAAGCAAATTTAATATTAGAAGTAAATAGGAAACATATTTCAAGTTATATGCTCCCTGAACCATGAATGAAAAATAAAAAAAAGGTTTTCATGTTCCTTTAAATTGCAGAGCTAACAAAAGACAACAAAAACCTGTGTGGTATTGTGTTTGGTAATAGGGGGCGCAGGTTTAGGGGTGTTTCTTTGTCAAACGTGCTGAATCCTCTCCAGCTCCCGAGAATATATCTCCTCTGTTTCCCGAAAGTTAGACTCCTCTGTTACACTAGGAGTAAGAAATTTCTATGATGTAAATATACACTGTGAGATGTATAAGTGTAGTATACTCACAGGTTAAGTATCCAGGTGTTAGTGATGTTGAATAGAAAAAACAACAGTCCGTCTCTCATAAGAACAGTGTTTTAACGTACACAGGCGTCTCATAAGAACAGTGTTTCAACGTACACAGAGCAAATAAAAGTATAAAATCTGAAACAGTGTTTGCAAATCAGCTGACATCTTGCTGACACCCCTGGTTTAAATACAAAATCACATTGTTCCAACTTCCATTACTAACCGGACGAAGGACTCACAAATTATCACATATAACCTCATGGAGGCAGATAAACAATAAAAGATCCATGTCCAAACTCTGAAATTATTTTTACACATAGCAGTAATTTGCAATAATTATGCCTTTTCTTGTTAGTATGGGGTTTAAGAGTTTCATTATTTTTCTTTGGTGTGAAATGAAATCAATTACCCTATCACGTTGAAGCATAAGATATTCAAATTGGCTAATCATTCGTTAAAATTCATTAAGTTCCCTTTCAAATAGTCCCTTTGATATGAGTCCTCAAACAGGTTCTCAGTGATACACAATCATGTGTGTTTCCTTCTCCAATCAGAGACGCATTGATGTAAGTTCTCTTGTTTAAAAGATCTTTGCTTATAGCGAGTTTCGATCCTCTTTCACACGCTATTCCAGCATATCATATAGGGCTCCATGTACTAAGCAGTCAGCGAGCTACCCGCAAAAATTTTTGCGTCAAAACTCACGAACTGATATGTACAAAGTCGTCAATTATGTTCAAACCCGCTTATTTATAATTGCGAGCGTACTTATCCGCCAAACCTCGCTACCTCTCCATTTTTCACTGTAAATAGACAAATTTGACCACCAACTCGCCATAAACTAATGTACTAAAAAATCTATTTGTCCGCTCGCTACATTTTCCGCTCCCACCTCGTTATTTTTGCCTCGCCACCTTTTAGGTGGCAGGCAAGGTACAAAACCATAGGAAAGTCAATGTAGATGCCAGTCTAGACATATATAAAAGGCAGTAATATCAGCATTGTACTTACATTCTTAATTTCAGCAGCTATGGAGACACTTCTGTATTTGTTTATTCTCCGTGTGATGAAAATCCGGTCTAGAAGACAGAATACTGGAAATGTCACTAATCGATTGGTTAGAAGAAGGAGAGTTTGTGTCCCCCGTGTAGTCCTTCGACGCGTTGGTTTGCACGGCCTTTCTGACCTAGAGATCATACAAAGATTCCGGCTTGATCGTGAATCCATATTACACCTGTATCAAGAGATCGAAGATTATTTGGATCCGATTATTTGGAGCCGATGACGGCTCGTTCACGAGCTATTCCGGGACTATTGAAACTATTATCTGCATTGCATTTTATGGCAACAGGATCCTTTCAGGCAGTTTCTAGCGTCATTATTGGAATGAGTCAATCAGCTTTTTCACGCCACTTATCAAAAGTCATAGGGGCTATGATGGTTATTTTTCCTCAATGTGTTTGTTTGCCATCTACCCCAGAAGAAAGGCAATCTATAAAATCAAATTTCTATAGGATGGCTGGGATGCCAGATGTCCTAGGGGCCATAGACTGTACCTTTGTTGCTGTAAGACCACTTCAAGCTTGTGAGGAGATCTATAGGAATAGAAAGCATTTCCATTCCTTGAATGTTAAGATGGTCTGTGACCCCAACATGAGGATAATCAGTGTCCGTTCAAACAACCCAGGCTCATGTCATGATTCTTACATCTTAAGGCAGACTGGGTTATACCGGAAGTTCGAGGATGGAGATATGCCTGAAGGATGGCTTCTAGGTAAGCATAACTGGTGTCTAATTTGTCATTTTTAATTTCCAAAGTGAGGATTCTTGGATTTTGAAGTGGTATCATATCCAGATGAAGCCATATCAAATTTGCAAATAAATATTACAAAAATAACGCACTGTAATCACTGTTCAAAAATTTTTGATCAATAATAAAGTTGTTTAGAAGAGTTGCACTTTTATAGTAGCCAAATTATTTTCCAGCGACTACTATGACGTTTCTGACACCTTGCATGTCACGTGTTAATAATTGGCTATAAAATACTACTGACATTTAAGTACATAATCCTGTCAGAGTATATGAATATTATGATGAATATTACATATGTGTACATATATATGTATATGTATATATATATATATGTATATTTTATACACTGTATATGTTAGATGAGACCTCAGGATTAATTGAACATGAGTTGTTTAACACCACAGGGGGTCCCAACCCCCTTACCAGATGGGTTAGCTGGATGAATACACGTTTATCAGGATTGAAAATCAGCATAGCTTTTGAAGTACCACCTCCTATGGTGTAAAGCACACAAACATTTTTTTTCCCTACTCATTTGACTATATATGCAGAGTTTTATAACTCCCAAAACATTTGGTGAGAGAAAAGAATGTGTTCAAGGACCCCTCTGGAATTTCTCACCTAAGTTTTGTGATTTCAAAGTAAGATGTGTTGCAAATACACAGCTAGGGGGAAGGTGACACAGATAGAGTTGGATGCATTTTGCAAGGGGAACAATGCCAGTTTTCCATGTATGTTTGGAATGATTCATGACATATATATATTAAAATTAAGCACATTGTATTAGGTGGATGATTGCTGCAGGGGATATTTATATAGGAAATAAATTCAGAATTAGTATAGATTGAATGACCATTTTGGTAATCCCTTATTTGAAGTGCATATATATATATATATATATATATATATATATATATATGTATGTTTTGAAAACATAAAAGATCTTACTTAGCCTCTGTGTTTTTAAGAATATAAATAAATATTTGTGGACCTAAAAGTAAATGATTAATAATACTTGGACCATAGACATATGAATGCTTAAACCATTTCTGATAATTGTTTCCATTTCTATTGCAGGCACCAATTCATATATGCAGAAATTGTCGGAGACATAGAACATATTATATCACATGAAAACATATATAACAGGAATTATAATACATTTTAAGCTAATAATTAACAGTGTTAAATTATTTTAATATAATGCTAGATGATATTGATGTTTCATATCAAAACGATCAGGAAATTAATCTGATGCCGCTTCACCTATAATTGATATTGGGAAAGACTGGTGCAAGACATTATGGCAGTTATTATACATTTTAAAGAAAGATGTTTTAATGTATAACTGTATTTCTTTGTCATGCTGCATTTATTTGTACTGTCTAATTGTAATGCTGCCAGAAAGATTTTTGGCTGTCGGAAATGGGATATCCAGTTATCCAATAGAGGGACAAGGTTTCGAAGGGCCACCCATATTTCACACCTATGATTAGACTAATAAGTTGTATAAAGAAGGAAGGAGAGACACTGGTCTACAGTTTTTTGAACTGACTGAAACTGTTTTGCGTGGGACACAGTCAAACTATAAAAACAAAGTGGGCCATACTCTCCTATTCCATTGCAATTACACTTATTTTATATGAGGTGTGAAAAATCTTGAAGTTGGATCTCATTTTGGTAACGTATATATATATATATATAGAGAGAGAGAGTATAAGAAAAGGGCTGCTAATTACATGTGATATTTTAAAGTCACTGCAGTTTAAAGATACAGTTTTCTGGGTTTTTGTAAGATAAGTTATATGCATAGTTAATTTGTATTTAATAGATTTAAAGAAGCAGTGTGGTTTTTTTTTTTTTTTTCAAGTTAGCATTTCACAGCCTATATATATATTGTTTAAATCTGTGTCTCATTGACCAAGTAACTCATCTATGCAAGTTCTGATATTGTCAGTTAATTTTGTATTAGGATAAATTGCAGTTAAATAGCAGAATATATATATTATCCTATTGTTTTATAAACACTGTTTAGAATTGTATTGCTTGGATGTTAAAGGTTTTTAGTCCCATTGTGTTAAATAAATAAAAGGCTGAATTGTGAAGGTATATCTTTCTGGGTTTTGTAAGAAGGATAGCATATCTTAAGAGTTGGTTTTAACGCATATACATTTTGTTTCATTTCCTTTTATTGCGAATATACTTCAATATGTTTATGGATATTAACTAAATAAAAGAATTCAGATATTTATATTAATTGTATGGTCTAGTAGATGCATGGTTGATTAGGGTTTCAATTTTTAAGGAAAATTATTTTAAGATTGTGTTTATAACCCTGCCATAAATTTATATATTATTTGGATAGCACTACTAAGATTTTCATAAATATACTGACATAATAATTGGAGGCACTTTGCATGAGATTTAATAATATCCATCATAATTGATATAATATATTTGTAAGTAAATAGAAATTATTATAAAAGAGAAAAAAAAAAGAAAAAAAAAAATTCATATTCCGATATTAATATTTTGAAGATATCATTTTTTTTGAAGGGTTGAAATATTAATTTTCATATTTCGAGATTGACATTAATATCTTGAAATATTATTAAAGATTAATTTTGAAAAATTAATAAAAATATTAATTTTTCATATTTCAAAATTAATCAAAAATATTGATTTTTCATATTTTCAAAGTTAATCAAAAATATTAATTTTTCATATTTCGGAATATTAATTTTTCATATTTCAAAATTAATAATATTTTTTTGAAATATAAAATTTTTCCTTCTCTCTTTTTATTGGCAAAAATTGTATTAGCGTTTTAGTTTAACTAAGTACTAAACCAATATAATAATGTCTGTAGCCAGAAGTGACTCACTTAATTCTATACATAGCAATGAAATTGGTCCCATTACAATACCCATTACTAAAGGTCAGGTCCTTAAGAAAGATATCTTAAGTTACATTAAAGGGAAGTTAAATATTGCTGGTGAATTAAATGATTTTGTGGATATGCTTGAAACTAGGGCTAAAAATATTACCGTTAATAATAATATGTGGAATGAGGAGAATTAATTCTTCCAGGAATTATTAATGATTAATCAATGCAAAGATCCCAAAAAGCGAGAAGAACTAATACTAAAATCTTGGCCCCTTTTTATATGCATAATTGACGAAATGTCGTTTTGTGTCACAGACAAACGATTGCAAATACAGGAGCTAGAAAATAGTATTCGTTCCTCGCGCAGACGCGAAGAGGGTTTAAAAATAGCTAAAAATAAAATGGATGAATTTGCCCAAAACCTAGCCGCCTTAGATAAGCATAATACAGACTTAATCGCGCAGATACAAGATTTAAATAAACAGCTTGCGCAAAGCCAGAGAGAATTAAGCGATGTAAAAAGGTCATATCGCCATAATGAAAACCCCTATATTAGCAATGAGAATAATACAGATAATGCTAACTCCTTTAGCGAACGCGTTAGGGACGAGGTACGAAAATATATAGAACAACATAGACAAATGACCCCTAACGGGTCAGAAGTAGATTTCCCAAATAGACAATCCCCTCAGGATGTAAATCCAGAGGACAGCTGTAGCGCAGCTGATGCGGGGGAGGGAAACTCTAACAGAGAATCCCAAAATAAGTCTGATAAAGTCTATGATTCCCATAAAATAATCACCTTCGTACAACGCGCAGTACCTATATTCTCCAATAAGGGAACAACATCTGTAATTGATTATTTACAGGCTTTTGGAAATGCGTTAGCTATAATGAATGTTACAAGTGAGAAATTGAAAATTGAATTTCTGCCTTGGGTATTTGACAGTAAGCATCACAAATTCTTTGTTTCACTAAAGGATATGAATATTCATTCCTGGAATGGGGTAAAACAACAATGCAGAAAATAATTCGGGCAATATCGCACTAAAACTGCCGCGAAAATAGCGGTATATGGTTTAAAGTGTCGTGCAAATCAGAGTCCAGTCGAATTCCTTTCTGTATTGAAAAATGCGTACAGTATGGCTGAAGATAATCCCAGATTTGATGGCTCAGAATTTGTAAATTTATTTTTTGAAGCATTGCCTACACCCATCAAAATCAACTTAGCTAGAGATTTTGATGAGGACTGCTCATTGGAATGGCTGATCAAAGAGAGTACGAAGTTATACTCTATTCAGCAGTCCAGTGAGCAGGGGGTTAAAAAGGAGTCAAAACCCAAAATTGTGGCAGAAACTAGGGTGTCACCTAGCCCCCTCAATTTGGAGTCTAACAAGAGGACTTATGCAGAGGTGGCCAGTCAAAACAGGCCATCTCCACAGAGGTTTAATTCTGCCCCTCCCCCTACACAGGTTGAGGCGCAGGGAGACTATAACCAAAGTGGGGGACATAATCAGGTGAATAATTACTCACAAAGAGAATACTCACCAAATAATTGGTATCCGCGCAAGGGTAGATACAATAGGAGGCGAAGATATTCTCAGGGTAACCAGACACCCCAGGTATATAATGCTCCCCAAAGTACTAATGCTGAACAAGCTGAAACCCAGGGGCAACCACGCCAGAATAGAAATAGTGGCCCTGATTCTGAGGGAACCCAATGGTCCAGGAATCAGTACAATGGGGCACCAAGAGATAGGCCCAGGGGTAGAGGTAACTTGTACAATCAGGTAGATATGCTGTTTACCCAATTAAATCGGTTGAGCGAACAAATCGCTAATATGAGTCAAAAATCTACGGCTCAGCAACCGAATAATACTTTTTTAGGGGTACAGCCAGTGGTCAGCAGTGGACCACAGGCACAGTCATAAATACTGCAGTATCACCTGAAGGGGAGGGGAGAGATATACAAAATGTAGTAATAAATATCAATAATACTAATCATGTTATCTCCCCACAGACCGGAAACGGACAAATTAGCTGTGACAATGAGCGACATCAGCCGGGAAAAATTAACCAAACTTTTCCTCTGCAGTGTTCTCTTAACATTATTTCCACAGATGCAGTACACAAGAACCCAGCTGACCTTGTCATAGGTGAAACAGGTAGGTATGAAATTTCCTCTGCATCGAATGACACGGCGAATTCAGGTAACACGTGGCGAAGCCCACAGATGTGTGAGAATGCAAATTTTATGTGTGAAATGGTAGAAACTGCAGGAAGATATTATGTACTAGTTGAGCTGCAAGATTCAGTCTCCAACCCTATCAGGGGATTAATTGACACTGGGTCACAGGCAACTATCTTATCCCACAGGTACTACACACAGCTAAATGAGCTAATACCCCACAAACCCAAAATAAGAGAATTTGACGGTTCTCTAATAGGTGTTGGGGGTGACTCCCTAAAAGTCTACGGTACTGCCTGGTTAAAATTTAAATTGGGGAACAGGGTCATAAGACACCCTGTCATTATAGTGGATCTGCCAACTGATAGTTTAATTATTGGTAGTGATCTCCTGAAACGATTAAGCACCATAATTGATTGCATAAATAATGTAATTTGGTCGCAAGTTAAACGGCCTATCAATTATGAAAAATCTGGTATATCTCACGCCCGACATAGCTGTCACGTGGTGGAAGAGAAACCAGATGCTGTGGAGATTCATTTCAGGAATAACTCTGTACCTGAAATCACTATTCTACAAATAGATGATCAGACTCCTTTTAGTGGCTCTGATGGTAATACTTTTAAAATTTCGCCCGGAAAGATAGCAAATATCTCCCTAGATGGCGATATATTAACCATATCACTCCACAAGGGGGATCCTAAAATCCCTAAAGGGGGAGACCACGCTCAATACCTCACAGGGATTGAGAGAGTTAAAGAGGATCTATTTATCCCTATACAAGTACATGACCTTGGTAAAACCAAGTATGCTAAAATAAACTTAAAACAGGAAGCTAGCTATATAAGCGAAGGTTTATTAGCACAAATAGCTGAACCTAAAGTGATTAAATATCTTTCTCCCCAAGACCACAGTGTCAACGGCCTGGATGACAGGTCTGAAAGCTATAACATCACAGCTAAGTGCTTATTATCTATCTCTATTGGTAATAAGTCAGTGAAGCACCTGTTTTTAGTTTTAAATACTCCCCATAATCAAATATACATTGGCAATGATATCTTACATAGATATGCCGTACAAATAGATTTGATTAATTCTTGCCTTTGGAGCAGGTTAAAGGGGGACCCTGAAGTATTTCAGGATGAAAATGCAGCCCTGAAATCAAACCAGCAATTGCCATATGCTGTGAATGTGCAGGTATCTAACGATGTCATAATTCCTGCTGGGGCTGATAAATTTCTTTTACCCTTACAGGTAAAGAGAGGTCAGAAATTAAAAACTTCTGAAACACTGATTTGCCTCTCCCATAGAATACAAAATCTGGGTGTTACAGTAACCTACACTCCTATGGTGAATATTGGAACTATTCCAATACATATTATTGTACATAACATGACCCCACAGGATATCACCTTATCCAAGGGAACTACCATAGGATATGCACTGGAATCAAGTTATTACACTTTTGGATTCCAGAATAATGTAATTGGGCTAATACCTGAAGGATACCTAACTGAAGAACAATTAATAGAACAATCCTTTGCATCTATGCCAGAGGGTCTATTTAATATTCAGTCTATTTATCCCTTCAGCTCAGAAGAAGGCATCTGTAAAATTGAAGAAGCCTCTCTAGTGTATGATCAGCCAATCAAACAGCAAGATTACCCCAATCCCCAGAGTCATGGGAGCAATATAAATTATAATCAAGGGGATCTCACCTCTAGATTGGAAGAAGCCTATGAAATAGGACAGCCTGAAATCTTTCCAGGATTTCAGCAAATAGTCGAAGAGCAAATATCCTTAGCTAATGGCTGTTCCAGCGATGATGAACGCCAACAGCTGCGAGAACTCCTAATGGAATACAAGGATATTTTCGCTAAGGATTCTTATGACTGTGGTACTACAGACTTGCACATTGCAAGAATACAAACAGATCCTGATGCGCCACCTGTATTTGTAAAACAATACAGACTTCCCTTAGCCTCATATGATTCTCTTGCAGAGATCATAAGGAATTTGGAAGAAAGAGGTATTATCAGACAGGTGCACAGCTCTTATAATAATCCTATTCTAGGTGTCCTTAAGCCCAATGGACAATGGCGTTTGTGTGCTGACTTAAGACAGCTAAACAAACGAGTATACATGTCTGGCTGGCCTGTACCATACATTGACCAGTGCCTAGCACAAATGCAAGGATCCAAAATATTCACTGCCATTGATTGTGCACAGGGATATTGGACCATAAAGGTACATGAAGAGGACCAATATAAGCTAGCATTCTCCTTCCAAAAGGTTCAGTATGCATTCCAGAGACTTCCATTTGGATACATAAATTCTGGACATGAATTTGCTGTATTCATGCATAAGGCTATGCCTGACGCACTGGAAAGGGGGACCTTATCTTATGTTGATGATGTTTTAATCAAAAGCACAGACTTTGAAAAACACATCGCAGAGCTTAAACACGTCCTCAGCCAACTTAAAAGGGCAGGTGTCAAATTATCCCTGCAAAAAGCTCAATGGTGCCGCACTCGTGTAAACTTCTTGGGACATGAAGTTACCTCTGACGGATTAAATCCCCAGAAGAAAAAGGTGGAAGCGATAGTGAATTCTAAAAACCCAACTAACTTAAAGGAATTGAGATCATTCCTGGGTATGACGAATTATTCTCGCAAATTCATTGATAATTATGCGGAATTAGCTAAACCACTACTACTTCTTCTAAAGAAAGATGTGAAATGGCACTGGAGTGAGTCTCAAGAGACAGCCATCAGAGAGCTGAAGAGAAAACTCACTCAAGCACCTTGCTTAGCGTACCCTGAAGGTGGCAAACCTTTCTACTTAGAAACAGGGTACACAGATATAAGCATGAGTGCTGTGTTATACCAAAAGCATGATAATTTGAACAAAGCCATTGCTTATGCGAGCAAAAATCTATCCCCAGTAGAAATAAAATTTAGCGATTGCGAAAAAGCCCTCTTATCTACTGTATGGGCTCTACAAAATTTCCGCAGCTATATACAGGGCGAGAAAATTATTGTGGAAACGGCCCACCAGCCTTTGCTATATTTGCAAAGTGAGAGAATAAGAGATGGGAATTTGTCTAATAGCCGCATAACAGCGTGGACTCTTTCCTTGCAAGGCTGGCCATTAGAAATTCGCTACAAGCAGAATAAAAAGAATCCAGTCGCACAAGGACTTGCTGAGCTCCACGACTGTACTGATAGAGATCCTGGGGAAGAATTATCAGAAGATGATTTTCTGGAAGAACAATTGCTTTCCCCATATAAAATGTACAATGAGGACCATTGTCAAACATTACCTTGGGTATACGTTGATGGTTGTTCTTACCATGCCACTATTGATAATGAGCGCAGATTAGTCGCTGGCATTGGTATAACTGGGGCAAATGGATTCTCAAATATATCTGTAGGTTTCAACATTGGACCAACATCCAGTCAAGTTGCAGAACTAACTGCTGTTTTCAAAACCATTGAAATGGCTATTGAACATGGTATTCATGAATTTGTGATCATAACTGACTCAAATTATGTGCGTGACAGTTTTGTTGAATACCTGCCAACTTGGAAAAGAAATGGCATGCAGAAAAGCAATAACAAACCAGTCAAGCATGGCAAATTGTTCTGCGAGATTGATAATCTGGTAGTATCCAATGATTTAACCATACACTGGAAAAAGACCAAGGGTCATTCCAGAGTTTTAGGTCCTGATAAGGAAGGCAATGACCTTGCGGACTCATTAGCCAAACAAGGAGCCATAACTGGAGAACTCCTTAATATTGACCACTTAATGGGTGCAATTCAGGTAGAAGCCATTACCAGAAACCAGGCAAAACAACAGAGTGAGCCTAACTTGGTACAATGGAGTCAGGATTCTCCCAGTGAGGACCTGATCACTAGTCAAAAAGAAGACCCCATTGTAGGCATCTTCTATAAACACATAGAAGATCCTGAAAGCAACCCCATCTCAAAAGATGATTGTATTGGCAAAGAAGATCTGAGAATCTTAATAAAATCTAAATCACAATTCAAATTACAGGATGGTTTGTTAATTAGAACCTCCAAAACTGGCATCCAACAGTGGGTAGTACCCACCAAGTTCAGAGGTCTAATGCTTCAACATGCCCATGATGCTCCCACATCTGGTCATCGCGGTGCCAAACTCACGTATGAAATATTGCGTGATTATGCTTTTTGGCCACACATGTTGAAAGATGTTCAAACCTACTGTCAAGGGTGTTTAATCTGCCCACAGTTCCAACCCACTGCACCAACGCATAGAGCGCCATTGCAGAAAAGGGGGATGGTAATGCCATGGTCAGATATACAAATTGATTTTATTGGTCCGGTAACAAGGTCATCAAGAGGTAACAAGTACATGTTAACAGTGACATGCCTGTTCACTAAATGGGTAGAGTGCATTAGTGCACCTAACAATAGTGCTGAAACATGTGCAGCATTGCTCATCAACCATGTATTTTCCAGATTTGGTTTGCCCCAAAGAATCGAATCAGATCGGGGGACCCACTTCACTAGCGAAGTAATGACAAAAATGTGGAAAATACTAGGGGTTAAAAGAAAGCTCCATATTGCTTATAGAGCTGCCTCAAGTGGTGGTGTAGAGCGTTACAACCAGTCCATTGTTAAAATCCTCAAAAAGTTTGTGAGTGAAACAGGTAAAGACTCGGATGTAAAACTACCTCTTGTCTTAATGGCATTAAGAGCAACTCCAAGTAGTGCTACCAAGATGTCACCTTTTGAACTGATGACTGGTAGAAGAATGGTTCTACCTCAGCATCTGCTATACCGTACATCAGACCAAAACTTGATAAACGCTGCTAATACACATCAATATGTGGAGAACTTAAGAAAACATCTGCAATATGCCTTTGCATTTGCTCAAAGGAATTTAGAAAGAGCCGCAACTGCCACTAAAACCTATTATGATCTCAAAACATCCAAAAAGGAATATGAAATAAATGATAAAGTTTATCTTTATAACTTTGGAAGAGATCAGGTTAGGGAGAAGAAATTTCTTCCCTCATGGAAAGGTCCTTTCGTCATTACTGACAAAATATCTCCAGTGGCCTATAAAATACGGATCCCCAAAAATGAAAGTTTCATAGATGAATGGGTACATATCAATCAATTGCGGGCATTTCATCCCAGATCCCAACTACAAGTCATAGAGGGAGAATGAAGTGTCATATCCCCAAATGCACTAAAGACATACTGTAATTTAAAGATGCCTAACTGAACACATGAAAGCTCAAAATAACAAACTTTCTTCATAAGAGACTGTCTATGAGGTATACGGTTGATCCTCATCAAATACCACTGACTTTAAGCCAATTCAAATACATGTGTCCTACATCTATTTGAAGTTGGAAGGGGGATTTATGTCAGAGTATATGAATATTATGATGAATATTACATATGTGTACATATATATGTATATGTATATATATATATGTATATTTTATACACTGTATATGTTAGATGAGACCTCAGGATTAATTGAACATGAGTTGTTTAACACCACAGGGGGTCCCAACCCCCTTACCAGATGGGTTAGCTGGATGAATACACATTTATCAGGATTGAAAATCAGCATAGCTTTTGAAGTACCACCTCCTATGGTGTAAAGCACAAAAACATTTTTTTTCCCTACTCATTTGACTATATATGCAGAGTTTTATAACTCCCAAAACATTTGGTGAGAGAAAAGAATGTGTTCAAGGACCCCTCTGGAATTTCTCACCTAAGTTTTGTGATTTCAAAGTAAGATGTGTTGCAAATACACAGCTAGGGGGAAGGTGACACAGATAGAGTTGGATGCATTTTGCAAGGGGAACAATGCCAGTTTTCCATGTATGTTTGGAATGATTCATGATATATATATATTAAAATTAAGCACATTGTATTAGGTGGATGATTGCTGCAGGGGATATTTATATAGGAAATAAATTCAGAATTAGTATAGATTGAATGACCATTTTGGTAATCCCTTATTTGAAGTGCATATATATATATATATATATATATATATATATATATATATATATATATATATATGTATGTTTTGAAAACATAAAAGATCTTACTTAGCCTCTGTGTTTTTAAGAATATAAATAAATATTTGTGGACCTAAAAGTAAATGATTAATAATACTTGGACCATAGACATATGAATGCTTAAACCATTTCTGATAATTGTTTCCATTTCTATTGCAGGCACCAATTCATATATGCAGAAATTGTCGGAGACATAGAACATATTATATCACATGAAAACATATATAACAGGAATTATAATACATTTTAAGCTAATAATTAACAGTGTTAAATTATTTTAATATAATGCTAGATGATATTGATGTTTCATATCAAAACGATCAGGAAATTAATCTGATGCCGCTTCACCTATAATTGATATTGGGAAAGACTGGTGCAAGACATTATGGCAGTTATTATACATTTTAAAGAAAGATGTTTTAATGTATAACTGTATTTCTTTGTCATGCTGCATTTATTTGTACTGTCTAATTGTAATGCTGCCACCCGGTGTTGCCACGAGAGAACTACAGCCAGAAAGATTTTTGGCTGTCGGAAATGGGATATCCAGTTATCCAATAGAGGGACAAGGTTTCGAAGGGCCACCCATATTTCACACCTATGATTAGACTAATAAGTTGTATAAAGAAGGAAGGAGAGACACTGGTCTACAGTTTTTTTAACTGACTGAAACTGTTTTGCGTGGGACACAGTCAAACTATAAAAACAAAGTGGGCCATACTCTCCTATTCCATTGCAATTACACTTATTTTATATGAGGTGTGAAAAATCTTGAAGTTGGATCTCATTTTGGTAACGTATATATATATATATATATATATATATAGAGAGAGAGTATAAGAAAAGGGCTGCTAATTACATGTGATATTTTAAAGTCACTGCAGTTTAAAGATACAGTTTTCTGGGTTTTTGTAAGATAAGTTATATGCATAGTTAATTTGTATTTAATAGATTTAAAGAAGCAGTGTGTTTTTTTTGTTTGTTTTTTTTTCAAGTTAGCATTTCACAGCCTATATATATATTGTTTAAATCTGCGTCTGATTGACCAAGTAACTCATCTATGCAAGTTCTGATATTGTCAGTTAATTTTGTATTAGGATAAATTGCAGTTAAATAGCAGAATATATATATTATCCTATTGTTTTATAAACACTGTTTAGAATTGTATTGCTTGGATGTTAAAGGTTTTTAGTCCCATTGTGTTAAATAAATAAAAGGCTGAATTGTGAAGGTATATCTTTCTGGGTTTTGTAAGAAGGATAGCATATCTTAAGAGTTGGTTTTAACGCATATACATTTTGTTTCATTTCCTTTTATTGCGAATATACTTCAATATCTTTATGGATATTAACTAAATAAAAGAATTCAGATATTTATATTAATTGTATGGTCTAGTAGATGCATGGTTGATTAGGGTTTCAATTTTTAAGGAAAATTATTTTAAGATTGTGTTTATAACCCTGCCATAAACTTATATATTATTTGGATAGCACTACTAAGATTTTCATAAATATACTGACAATCCGCCACTGCTCACGGCGGGCTAGACATATCTATTTTTTGGTGGATTATTAGTACATAGTGACAGCGGACACCATTTCGCCCGCGGCAAGTAACGGCGAGTTTATCCGCGTCTACAATGTCGGATTAATTGACGGCTTAGTACATGGAGGCCATAGTGTTATCAAATTGCTATATAAGCATGTCAATAGTGATTTACATATTTTAAATCAAAAAGTGCAATATCCTGTTTTTAAATTAAATATACAGTGAATATTAATCTAACAAATAAAGTGCAATTACACAATAGCCCTCTCTAAATGAGAGTATCATATACAAAAAAATATACCTATTGAACCTATTTACTAAAATAAAGTGCAAATACAGGAGATCCCTGTCAAAATAAGAACATCCTGCACACAAGAATATATCTATGGACCTAAATCAATTTGCATGAGACTACATGAAGGCTGCAACTCTTATATCTTTAGTTAAACCCCAATGTCCATATGTTCTTAGTGTATGTATCCACCATAGTTCTCTTTATTTCAGTTCTTTATCTATTTCTCCCCCTCTCCAGTGTAATGAAACCTTTATTGCTATCCATGTTAGATTGTTCCCATCAAACATTCCGTAATTATTACAGTGTAGAGGGACTCCATGGTCTATGTGTTGCTTTTCAATTTTATTAAGGTGTTCTAAGACCCTAGTTTTTAAAAATCTGGAGGTTTGACCCAAATACTGTATCTGGCAATTGCATTGTAATAAATATATTACATTTCTAGTTTTACAACTTATGAAGCTTTTAATTTCAAAAGTTTTTCCTGTCACTGTTGATGTAAATGTTTTGTGTACCATTTTGGTGTAATTGCAACCTTTGCATCTACCACATATATAAAAGCCATTTAAATTAAATATTTGTATGGGCGTTTGGGGATACATCCCTTTGATAAGGGAATGGGCTAGTCTCTGTTTAAAGTTAACATGTTTTCAAAAAACTATTAAAGGTTTCTGTAGAATAATGTTATTTAAAAGTGAATCCCCTTTAAGTATATACCAGTGTTTGCTAATTATTTTTTTTATGTCATTATGTCCACTATTGAAGGTGGTCACTAATCTAGGGAAATAAGCTTTGGATTCATCTTTTTTTATCTTATCTCTCAAAAGATGTTCTGTTTTTTTGTCGAATTTCAGTTATTTCTTGTTCTAATAAATCCTCTTTATATCCTTTCTATTTAAACCTATATTTTATTACTTGTGATTGTTCTTCAAAGTCCTCTATTTTGTTACAGTTCCATCTTATCCTAGATAATTGTCCCTTAGGAATAGCTTTTAATCATGTTGGATGGTGATTACTATCATGTCTTATGTAAGTATTCATGTCACATTTGTTGAAAAAGGTCTTGGTATGTATCTCTTTGTCTATTACAAAATCAGACAGATCTAAAAAAGTGATTTGTGTTTGATTAATTTTGGGGGTTAAAACAATAAACATATCATTGGAGTTTAGATGTGAAATGAAACTATGTAGTGATTGTTCTCCTCCTTTGCATATACACAATATATCATCTATGTATCTCCGCCATGTCACCAGGTCCTCACCGAGTGGACCACTGTCCCACACATAGGTGTGTTTAAAGTAGTCCATGTAGATGTTTGCATAACTCGGAGCGAACCTGGTGCCCATGGCAGTGCCACATGTCTGAAGATAAGTTGTATTGTTAAACCAAGAAAAAGTTGTGAGTCAGAATATAGTCAATTGCATCAATTATAAATTCCAGAAGTGGAGAAGCCAATTCTGGATTTTGGTTCAATTTCCATTTAACTGCTTCCAAACCCTTTTGATGATCTATAATGGAGTAAAGAGAAGTTACATCAAATTTAGCCCAACAAAAATGGTCTTGCCACTCAATATCTTTGATAGTATTTAATACATGTTTAGTGTCTTTGAGATACGATCTGGAGGATTGTGCATATGGTTGTAGGAAAAAAATCAAAGAAAGCGGATAGATTTGACGTTAATGAATCTATCCCACTAATAATCGGTCTCCCGGGTGGCCTTTCTAAGTTCTTATGCACTTTCAGCAGAAAGTAAAATATTGGTGTTTTTAAATCTGTTTTGTATAGAAATTGATATTCTTCTTCTGTTATAATTTTCCTATCTAGGGCCTGCAATAATAAATCATGCAATTCTTTAGTTAGTGAAAACAGGTTTTGGATTCCCTTTCAGAATGTTATATGTATTCCCATCTGATAATATCCTATTGGCCTCTTCCATTTAATATTCTCTGTCCATAACAACAATGCAAACCCTTATCTGCTTCCTTTATGAATATGTCTTCCCTTCTGTTTAAAGCTTTATAGATCTCAAATTCATGTCTATTTAAATTAAAGCGTTTAGGTTTTTGTTGCATATTTTCTATATCCTTTAAGACAAGTTTACCAAAGACCTCTATATATTTTAAAGGACCCAATATAGACTATATTGGGTCCTTTACAGTGTGGGTCAACTAATGTCATATAAATGAGTAGAAAGTATTGTGTTTTCTGGCCTCACGTGGGTGGAGACAAAACATTGTCATACTATATAAAGGTTATGCTTATCTTTGAAATCCCTCTAGAAAGATAAAGATAAGGTCATCGAGAACAAGTACAAATACAATATAACATATCATTTAACACACAGCAAGAGAAGTCCTCTGGAGGTGAAGATAAGTTCCAAAAAATTTGTATGCTACACTTCCAAATTAGCCAGTATATATGAATATGAGTACATGCACCCAAGAAAAAGGTAAGAAAATAGAATAAGCAGAAATTTAAAGCAGATATGCAATATTGTCTACGGACGGGCAGCCCCAAGTATATTCCCTCCAAGGGTCCAAACAACTGCAAGACCCAAAACTTACAACCTTCAGCACTTCCTACTGCCTCTCTTGCTGTACGGCCACATCTCAATGAGATTAAAAAGTTCACTCATAAGTCCTCAAACCAGAACTTCTATTATTTTTCATAGAAATTAGTTTTTGTTTTGCAACAGTCCACAGCCTAGTACAGCTGGTCAGTTATGTTGCCACTTGACATGTTCAACCGAGTACTTCTTCAACGCATTATCAATATAGCTGCAGTGCAGGATTCTGTCAGCAGGGGGAGCCTACAATCAGTTTCATTAGTGCTGAATTCCTGTGATCTCAAGGGATTTCATAAAATTTCTCATGAGATTTCATAGTAAACTTCCTAAGCTGGGGAGGGAAATACATTGACTGTGTTGTGCACACCTGATGCACACTGCCTTGCATGTCCTGGGGCATGCCTCCTGATTGGCTGCTTGAAGTCTCTTAATAATAGAATGTGGCTACTTAGTAAATGTTGAGGTAAAATATCTTCCTTTTTTCATATAAATGTTCAGGTGATATTTCCTAGTCAGATATTTACTCCTATGTTGCATGAAGGGATTCAACCTAGAAAGTAAGGAAGCTCTGTGGGATAGTGAATTTAACAGGTGATAAATTCTCATTTTGCAGCAAATACTAATTAAACTGAAATGTTTTCACTATGATTTGTATTTGTGTATAGTTTAGTAACATTTCTTTTCTGTCAGGTTAATTAACGTATTGTAAATTTTTAATAAACTTCACCTACATACAGTTGACGAGTTAAAGTGACAGTAAACACCTTGATATAAAATGTTCAGTTATGCATAATGAAACAACTTGCCATTACATTTTCATTTTTTTGTCCCCTTTTTATGTAATTCAGCTCTGAAAATTGAGTAATTTGTAATTCTCACAACTTAAAATGCTCCCAGCTGACTTCTCAAGGCTAACTCTGCTAAATATCTCTACCTAATTGGCTTTATCAGTAATCACTGCTTTTATACTCACTTTATAACAGTGGCTAGACTTGTTGTCTGTGGACTAAAGCCCATATTGATTCCTCCAATCCATTGATTGGCTAATTACAGTAAAAAGGATTTATGCTCTGCCCCAGATGGATGAAGATAGAAGATATCGTCTGGATGAAGAGTTCTGCCCGTCTGGAGGACCACTTCTGCGGCTTGGATGAAGACTTCTCCCTGCTTCGTTGAGGACTTCTTGCCGCTTCGTTGGGGACTTCTCCCGGCTTCGTTGAGGATGGATGTCGGCTGTTCAAAACTGTAAGTGGATCTTCAGGGGTTAGTGTTAGGTTTTGTTAAGGGTTTATTGTGTGGGTTTTATTTTTAGCTTAGGGTTTGGGCAGCAATATAGCTAAATGCCCTTTTAAGGGCAATGCCCATCCAAATGCCCTTTTCAGGACAATGGGGAGCTTAGGTTTTTTTAGTTAGGATTTTATTTGGGGGGTTGGTTGTGTGGGTGGTGGGCTTTACTGTTGGGGGGGTTGTTTGCATTTTTTTTTACAGGTAAAAGAGCCGATTTCTTTGGGGCAATGCCCCGCAAAAGGCCCTTTTAAGGGCTATTGGTAGTTTAGTTTAGGCTAGGAGTTTTTTTATTTTGTGGGGGGGGGGGTTATTTTGATAGGGCTATTAGATTAGGTGTGATTAGTTTAAATATCTTATAATTTATTTTTTTATTTTGTGTAATTTATTGTTTGTTTGTTTTTTGTAATTTAGGTAATTGTATTTAATTTATGTAATTTATTTAATTGTTTTGTAAGGTTAGGTGTTAGTGTAACTCAGGTTAGGTTTTATTTTACAGGTAAATTTGTATTTATTTTAGCTAGGTAGTTAGTAAATAGTTAATAACTATTTAGTAACTATTCTACCTAGTTAAAATAAATACAAACGCCTGTAAAATAAAAATAAACCGTAAGCTAGCTACAATGTAACTACTAGTTATATTGTAGCTAGCTTAGGGTTTATTTTATAGGTAAGTATTTAGTTTTAAATAGGAATTATTTAGGTAATGATAGTAGGTTTTATTTAGATTTATTTGAATTATATTTAAGTTAGGGGGTGTTAGGGTTACGGTTAGACTTAGGTTTAGGGGTTAATAACTTTAGTATAGTAGCGGCGACGTTGGGGGAGGCAGATTAGGGGTTAATAACTGTAATGTAGGTTTCAGCGATGTTAGGGGCGGCAGATTAGGGGTTAGTAATATTTAACTAGGGTTTGCGAGGCAGGAGTGCGGCGGTTTAGGGGTTAATATGTTTATTCTAGTGGCGGCGATGTCCGGAGCGGCAGATTAGGGGTTAATAATTTTATTTTTGTGTTTGCAATGCAGGAGGGCCTCGGTTTAGGGGTTAATAGGTAGTTTATGGGTGTTAGTGTACTTTTTAACACTTTAGTTATGAGTTTTATGCTACAGCTTTGTAGTGTAAAACTCATAACTACTGACTTTAGAATGCGTTACGAAATTTGCGGAATAGGCTGTAACGCTCACTTTTTGGCCTCGAAAAAAAAGCTTGTAATACCGGCGCTATGGAAGTCCCACTGAAAAAAGAAGTTAATTTGCGGTATGGCCAAAAAAAGTGTGCGTGACAGCTGTACCTACAAGACTCGTAATAGCAGAGGTAGTGAAAAAGCAGCGTTATGAGCCTTAACGCTGCTTTTTTACTCATAACGCAAAACTCGTAATCTAGCCGTTAAATAGCCTCCCTTTTCCCCCTTGGAAGCTTTGCATGACATCTACAATGGCATCACTGATGACATCACACATGATATAGTTAACAACATCATCATTAACATCAGTAGTGGAAATTATGTATGCATGTGTGTGTATACAGTTTGTGCAGAAATATATATTTAAAAAAAAAAACACATATTCTTCTGTTGTAACAGTATAGGTGATGCCAATAGAGAAATGTGTTAGTCTGGTGTTGTAGGGTGAGCAGGAGTTATTTGCAAGGGTGAGGGATGAGAGGATTAACAAATTAGTTAAAAGGGCATGAAACACATTTTTTTTCTTTCATGGTTCAGACAGAGCATGCAGTTTTAAACGATATTTCAATTTAATTATATTATAAAATGTGCTTAATTCTCTTGATATTCATTGTTGAAGGAACAGTATTGCTCTACTGAGAGCTAGTTGCAAACATAGGGCCAGCCAATACATGAGGCATATAGTATATGTGGAGCAACCAATCAGCAGCGAGCTACCAGTAGTGCATTGCTGCTCCTGTGCATACCTAGGTATGCTTTTCAGCAAAGGATACCAAAAGAAACAAAGTAAATTAGATAATAGGAGCAAGAAGAAGAAAGAAAATAGAAGTAAGAAGAAGTTCTCTCAAATTGCATGTTCTATCTGAAATGAGAAATAAAAATTTTTTGGGTTTCATATCCCTTTAAATCTCATATATTGCAAGCAACTGAGAGTTTTCAAATCAGCTTAAAAAATAAGCAAAATAATTACCAAAACCAAATTGTGATATACAGAACTTGTTTATTAAACGTAAATATATTTCATTTATTTGAGCCCCAGTTCAAAAGAGATTGTGTCAGTCATATCTTCTACTCAATGTTTACTCAGACACTTCCCTCTCTAGCCTGCATGGGAAATATGACTTGATATGAATTATGTATATTTTGAAGTCATTAGTATATCCCCTGCCCGAGTGCTATATGTAGGTTTTTCATGGGTTAAAGTGATAGTAAACTTTGTTCAAACGCTATGCTGCATGTGAACAAACTTTTCAAATTAATGGCACTTTTATTCATAACTTTCATGTAATATGTGTGTATTAAAAAATGATATCTCACAAACAGTTAAAATCGCTCTGCTGTTCCTCCGCCCGTCTATTTTCTTAGACTTTTTTTGGGTTACGTTCTTCAATCTTCCAATCAGAACCCGGCGTCCTTGGAAGAATCACACAGGCCCCTTACTCATATATGGCATGCACTAGATATTTGATCCAAGACACTGAGCCCACAGAATGATGTAGGGAGTGGGTGGGACCGCTCTCTATGTGACACAGTCAAGAAAACAGGAAGAAGAAAGGGGGAGTTGTGAAGAGCTGTAATGCGGTAGAAAAAAATATATAATTTTTTTAATTATAGTTTCAAAATTAATTTAAAAAAAGTTAATGGGGCGTGGTCTGATGACCGCCATGATAGGTCACAAATTCTAGGAGCTCCTAAAATTATCAATATAATCCGCTGATTATCTCTGCAACTATTAATAATCTACTAGTATTCTACTTTAATACCATCAAGGGAAACTCCTTGGACTTTATTGATCCAGATTTTTAGGAGATCACACGTATGCGAGCCCTAGATCAGACGATATGCTAAATAAGGCGGGGCCTTGCTAATTCAACTATAACCATCCCCCCCGGTTTGCCGGCGGTAAGAAGGTATACATCAATATAGCCATAAAATGGAGGAAAATGATAAGTACATATTGGGCTTATTTGCAAAATTTTAACACCGGATGGATGATCTGTACCATGACCTGGTTGTTTCAGTCAGAGGAGACAATATGGCTACTACCTACACGCAACATGTTGACTTTGAGCATGTATCTAAAGCCCTAACTGATTATTGCATGGGCAAGCTGAAGCCCTTGAGGATCCAGTCCCTTGAGCTTTGTGGAGGGAACTGAACATATCGACATACTGAATTGCTTTGAGGTGGAACCGGAAAGCAGTAAGGAGCCACGACTCACCTCATCAATACCGGCGCTGCAACAGTCATCCCCTGATGTGATATTCTCGATTGAGGTGGGGAGGAGCAGGAGCCAACCTTTGATCGCGAAGCAGGAAGGTGAACCCGACTTCTGTGTTCGAGTACCGGGGCTTCTACTTCCCATCCCTCTATTCAGGGCACCTGCGATGCTTGGGCTACAAAGCAGGAAACTAGAGTCCTTGCGATTAGTCACTGCTATGAATCTGCTCAGCTATCCGCAGAGTAGCCCTCATTGGGCTCCATACAGCGAAACTGGATGAGTATTCTTTAGCGCAATACCGGCCCAGAATTTGAATAGGCTGACTGCTAGTATTTATTTGATCAGCTACCCCAGTATACATAGATACTCTTTAGCGGGGGTCAACATGAGATTGAGACTGTTCTAATACTTGGATTTTAACATGATGTCTAGTCTCTTGTGTTTCAATTCTATACAACCGATTTAGAAGACTGTCACTTACATAGCGTTCTAGTGCCTAGTTGTCTCCTATATTTACACCTATGCCTGTTTAGACTAGAATCATAGACCACCACATTTCTTAGCTATTTGTTTCATTTTTGTTGGTTAACATATTGTTTAGTGCTCTACATACAGTAATTGCACCGGTTATTGCACATACATGGGTTCCTAACAATCTTTCAGGAAGTAAATGTTTTCCTTATACTATATTTCGAGCTCTTTCTACTCTACTTATCAGCCTAATCTGTCTGAGTTAATGTTTAGATTGATCTATCAACTAGATGTCTCATACATACTTGTACCCTTATAGGCTAGAGTCACAGATCACCATACCAGTTCACTTTATGTATCTCTCTTGTTTGCTAACATATTGTATAGTGCTTTATACATAACTGAATGGGTTGCTGCTCATGGATGGGCCACTAATATTTTAACAGGAAGTAAATGATTTTCTTATACTATAGTCCTATGGCACTAGGCTAGATCCTTGTTTCCTCCTACGCCTATCTAATGATAGCTTGTAATATTGAGCCTGATATAAATGTAGTGTCTTTGTACTGTATACATTTGGATCAATGGTGTAGGATAAAAGAAGCGCTGCCTGTTGAAGATAAGGTAACACAAATTTTCAGAGCCTTTAGACTGTTTTATAAGATGGTTGTGCTAGTTTAATTGGATTGATGTGCTTAATAACACCATTGTATTTAGTTGATTATTTGAATGTACTTATGTCTTAATTGTGTGAACAAATATCTGCTGATTGCTCTCAAAAACTACTCTTTTGGGAAACGTGTCTGAACAGCGGCCTGGAACGGTTGCATTCTCCAGATCTGGTGGAATCCCTATTAATCTGCCGGTTTTTAGAGAACCTTTGACAACAACTTAGCTCAATATACATCACTCAGAGCATCACTATATAGTGGAGTTTTTCATCATATAACCCATGCTGTATATATGACACTGGAGCCAGGACTCTGAATATAATGGGCCCAGAGCGGAGGCTACTGCTGGGCGATGCTACCCCCCTCGGTTTCTCTGAGGTACTCTGCCTTAGCCAGCCACACCGGTACATCTTCACAAACTTTACAAGTAAAACTATTAGGATAAGGGGGACCCCAAGGAAAAGAGAAGGTCATCAACCACGAAAGAGCAAGTAACATATTAAAATCAAAATGGCCACCAATGAAAGTGCAGGAGCGCAAAGCACTTTTAACATACAATGGCAAAAACTGGAAGAACTATTTCAGCGCCTCATTGACTCAGTACCGTCTGATCATTTGCTGAGATCATGTCTTGATACAAACACGGCAGTGACAAACTCTGATGAAGCTCCAGAAATCAACCCTCCCCCCATTACCTATCACCACAAGGTAATTCAGCACTCGGAGAGCAGCTTTACCACAGAGCACAACTCTACTCTAGGCGCAACTTTATCAGAATCTTTGAGAAGCCATCTTAAAAAAATGCCAGATGGGGATTGTTTGTGGAATGTCCAGCTAACGGCTAGTAGACTCCATGAGGTGCCGGATGGATCCCAACAGTCAGAATGGCAATCGCTGCAACCCATATCCAAAGGGGGCTTGGTGGGGGGGCCACCGAGAAGACACACAAAAATCACAGATGAGCCTCCCGCCTGTAGGCATGAATCGGAAGAATGTGATCCAGATTGAGCACCGGCTTGCAACTTCTGAAAGCCCGCGTGGCAATACATCATCTGTAGATACTCAGAGAAGGTCACTAATAGGATCCGATACGGCAACACCGCTAACCCTAAAATGCCCTGGTAAATCTTTAAAACAGGGACACAATATAACCACTAAGACTTACTCGACTTCAAAAATAGAACCCCGTGGCTAGAGAGACATCCCTCAAAGGACATTAATGCTACCTGTATTCGAGCTGGTAAAGTTTGTTGACGGCTGGGTATTTTGCAATAGGTTCACACTGTAAATTATATCCCAGCACATATAACTTGGTACCTAGAATACCTAGGTTTAATATACCTCTCCTCATGTTATATATTTAAATATACATTCCAATGTATAGCGTTTTTTACTATTCAACTGCCACATTGTTTGAACTAGGTAGCTTTCTTAACGCACTGTCTATAATAGTAATGTACGGGGACTTATGCAATAACGCTACCATTACCTCTGTATTTGGGTTTCGTGAGGGGGTTTGTGGGGGCCTCCAAAGAGATTTTACCACAAGGAATAAAGCGTAATTATGGCTTAACCACTATCACTTTCCCTGAGTACATTACTACTGTCTATACTCCAGTGAAGCTAGCAAAGATTGATGGAAAACTAGTTATTTTGTAATAAGTTTATATGGTCAACTTTAACTCAGCAGAAATAACTTGCTAAATAGAACACCTAGGTTTATCTTACCTCTTTTCACATTATATATTTAATTATAGCACTGGTATATAGCCTTTTGTACTAATCATTTGCCACACTGCCTGAACTAAGCAGCTTTCTTGACACACTGCCCATAATAAAAAATAATGTTATATGAGGATTCACAGCAAAAGCATTTCATCTTTATTTGGGTTTCATGAGGGGGTTTGTGGGGGGCCTCCAAGGAGACAACCACAAGAACAATGAATTAAGTGCCATTATAGTTTAGTTTACTACCACTTTACCTGAGCATTTAGCTTATAGACTGAAGTTGCGTGGGAGATAAAAACAAAAATAAAAAAGAAGAAAGCCTCGGTTATTGCAGAGCAACTTAAACATTATAGGTAACCATGATGGTAGCAAATTGATATTTTATTATATATAGTTTATATGAATATAATCTTTACATGGAAAGCGCAATTAATTTTATATTAACATACCATTCATCAGGCCTTAAAAAACCTAAGGGGCAGTCCTTTTACCCTCTAATTATAATACACAGGTTTCTCCTTGATGGCAACCGGAAGGTTAGGCTAAGGCCTCTAGTTAGTTTAACTAAAAGTGTTTGTTTTTGTGTACTTGTCTTGTTGTATTATCCCTACCCTTACCTAAGGTTCAACCACTAAGGGTCCAAGAGTGATCCATCCCACATTTAAAAGGGATTAAAACGAGGACATTCTACTAATATACACATATATGTCTCTTGAATACTGATTGTATTAGCATCAAATATATATTTTTGTGTATCCTCAAAAAAAAAAAACTACTCTTTTGAATGGGACATAAAGTTTCAATAAGAAAAACCCTCAAAAGGGTCAAAAACATAGTTCAAGAATTCCAGATCCATTAACAGCCATTATAAGCATTTGAAGTCAAAACCCAGATGAGGATCAGTCTACACCTTAGTCATCTTAAAGTCTTACCTTAGATTAAGCTGCAAATAGTCTCCTGCACCTTTACTATATCATGCAGCAGGAACGGTAAAAAAAAGTTATTTTAAGATTAATATTGTTTCTGGCCACTTTGAAATGGCTGCTAAGCTCCGCCCACTGGGCTGCATATGGCGTCCAATCACAAAAGGCTCATTAGTTGGATTTAACAGAGCTTGGCAGCCATTTCAAAGTGTCCAGAAACAATATTCATTTTAAAGTTACTTTTTTTTTTACTGTTCCTGCTGCATGATATAAAAAAGGGCGCATGAGGCTATTTTGCAGCTTACTCTAAGGTAAGACTTTAAGATGACTAAGGTGTAGCCTGTCCCTTCAACTATGATAAGTTGAAGCTTAATTGGATCAAAAATTGGGTAGTGGATGAGTGGGAAATGGATTCTCATCCAATTTGATAAATATATTGGAAAACTTGAATTTAGGCCAGTGAATGAGAAAAAACAGACTGCTACTTCAAACAACATAAAACTGTTAAATCAACTTGAAGTTGTTAATTATTTGCTCATATATTTTATAGACTGTCTCTAAATGGCTTTTTTTTAGCTTAGTATATTCAATCTGAGATTAGTTCAATTGTGAAATTCAAATGGACATTAAACTCAAAACATGTTTCCCCTTAAAATGTTCAATTATGCAAACTAAAGGAAAATCTTTACAATGCACTTTCATTATTATTCATTATTTCAACTGCTTTTTCTGTCATTTGAAAAGGACCATTGTCCTCCTAAATAATGCACAGTGGTTTTGTGATATGTGTAGGAGCTCTTTTTATTTATGTTGTGTATTGGCCACATTGAGGTAAGATAAACAATACTCAAAAGGCTGTTTAAGAAGTTTGTAACTGAATTGTAAAACAACACAAATGTTGCTAGCAAAATGACAGTTCTAAATATGTTTAAAACATTTATTTTGCATGAAGATCTTTTGCAACTCAGAGATTCATTTCTGATTCACATTCAGCAAAAATATAACCTCCACGTCCCTTTAACAATTCTTTTGCATCTATATTTTTATTTAGCTCTAACTTTTTTTACTCATTATTTTTTAACATTAAACTTCATAATGTATGAGGTGTATTGCTATAAAATATACTAAATGTGGGGTGTGTTATTGAAACTATTCATCCTTTTACAGAAAATCAACTTTCTTCCTGTCTACAATATTGCTATTTTATTGTTTAAAGTGACGAAGTAATGACCATGTCACTTATATGACAAGTAACACATTTATTTATCAGCTGCAATGCTGAACGATCCCTAATGCACCTATGCTAATGACAGCTATCTTATTTTTCCCACCATAAACTCCCACTATGTAATATAGATGGTAAAATCTTCTGGGACAGATCCCCCCTTTAACTTGTTAACATATTTGTCTGGTTTATGTATCTAAATCATTTATCACTTCCCAATATACTAGAATGGCAGCTCACAGAGTATATGTTTGGTTCCTTGTCAATGTAGCACAGTAAATGAGAAGCAGATTTATCAATTTGAAATCAGTTACATGATTCTTGTGACCTTTTTCTTTTTTAAGTTCAAGAAGCTGTCCCAAAAACATAACAAAGTCATATTACACACTTTATTAGCTAACAGCATGCATGAAATACCTGCGTTCCTAAAGTACATAATTGATTTATTGGAATCCACAGTGCAATATAAATCAAATGAATTTGTCTCTGGAGACAGAGTGGAAGCGTATCTGATGGAACTGATATCACTTGCACTCATGTTTTCATATTTATAAGCAGTAAAAAATTTAATTTTGCACTAGTTGTCATTTGTAAAGACCCTTGTTCTCATAAGGAAGTACAACAGCTGAATTATATTTTTTTAAAAATGGCTTCACCTTTATCTATTTTTGCTTTATACTCTAATCATCTTTCCATTATATATCTGTTTTTAATGTCAAAGCTGTTAAGTCAAAGGCGCATATTTATCAAGCTCCGTACGGAGCTTGCAGGGCCGTGTTTCTGGCGAGTCTTCAGACTCGCCAGAAACACAAGTTATGAAGCAGCGGTCTAAAGACCGCTGCTCCATAACCCTGTCCGTCTGCTCTGAGCAGGCGGACAGGAATCGCCGGAAATCAACCCGATCGAATACGATCGGGTTGTTTGACACCTCGCCTGCTGGCGGCCGATTGACCGCGAGTCAGCAGGGGGCGGCGTTGCACCAGCAACTCTTGTCCGCAAGACCTTTGATAAATTGGGGCCACAATCTCTTAAAGAGATATGAAACCCAATTTTTTCTTTCGGGATTCAGATAGAGCTTGTGATTTTAAACAACTTTCTAATTTACTTTTATTATTATTTTCTTTGTTTTCTTGGTATCTTTTGTTGAAAAGCAGGGACATAAGCAGGAACATAAGCTCAAGAGTCTGTCCATTTCTGGAGCACAATATGGCAGCAAAAATATCTATTTGAAACTAGATGGCAGCACTATTTCCGGCTATGTAGTGCTCCAGACGCCTATCTAAGTATCTCTTCAACAGACAATATCATGGGAACAAAGCAAATTTTATAATAGAAGTAAATTGGAAACTTTTTTTAAAAAAATGGTATGCTCTGTCCCTTTAAAGAGACATTGTAAAGCATAAAAGCATGCTCTAAGTCATTACAGCATCCTATTTTTGCAGTACTCACCATAGATAACTATGGGGGTCGATTCCAATCTTTTTAATATCGGCTCCCTATATCTTGTTTTCGGCCAATACGGGAAACGTGTTTTTTGACTGATTGCAATCCAAAATGGATTTGGATGCTAAAAGCCCACAGCCGCAAACAAGTTTTCGATAGAAAAAAGTGTTTTTCTGTTGTAATGTACTGAAACTGGGTATCCAATCAAAACTGACATACACCATGGCCCTTTCACACCTCTTAAGGTTAAAGTAAATTTGAATTAACCCCTTTGTACAGTGTGTACAGGAAACCATCTATACGTGTGAGATTAACCTATTGTAATCCGATTATATTGAGCATTTAAAATTATTATTTATTTATTTCTGCATTATTTCTAGTTACTGAATGAGAAAGCACTGTTTTCTGGTTTGGCAAGATATACATCTGATATCAATTATGATAAACACTGCTAAACATTTTATCCCTTCCCATTGGAAAAAAACAACTCTACCAAACTTGCAATTTTGGAAATACAGAGTTACCTACTCCTTACAATTAGAAAAATATCATTATACTAAAATAAAAACAATAGATGATTATCTATCACTTTGATTCATATGGGAGGAATATGTCAACTCCTTCAACCAACATCAACCTCAAATAAAAACCCTCCCTAGAAATTTACTCCCTTAGGAAACCTTTAGTATAACACTTGACTTTTCCTGAAGTCATGTCCATTATTCAATTTACACTCACTTAAAGGGCCACTGTAAGTAAATATTTTCTATGCCTGTTACTAACTAACTACCCCAAATACGCTTTTTATCAATAGCATTTCATTAACAAATCTCTACCGTATATCAGAAATCTTGTCTGCAAATTTAATTGTTTTCCAAACCCACTCCATGGGTATCCTTTGCTCTGTACCAATCCGTTTACAATACCTAGGTTTCAAAATGGCACTTTAAACACAAAGTTATTGGTTTAAGTATTTTGAACATGCAGTGCTGAAAATAGTGGGCAGGATAACGTGACATCATCGGCGAATAAAAGATATAACTTTTAGAACGTTATGAAACTTCGTTTTGAAGAAAATATAGGTCAGTAGGTTTTAATGTTTATTAACTTTAATATGTTAGTTGTTAAGCTTAAAAATTATAACAGAAAGTAATCCTTTAAGGGTCAACAATATACTTAGAAACTGTTACACTCCAAAGAAAAAAATCCTCTCCCGAAAATATAAATGATCCTTTTTCAAACATTCATTTCAAATTGAAATTATGCTATTCTAAGTTTCAGTTTTTGTTCTTCTTACACTTTTACAACCTGCTAATTTCTGTATTGCCCATTAAAGATCTCAATAAAGGAAAACTGATAAAAACATAAATCTGATATCAAGAGAAAGACTACAGCTTATATTAGAAGGAAGTGGCTTCGATTTATCTCATCTAATAAAATGGGATTTTAATCATTCTTAAACTACTGTGAAACCGCTAAGTTACGAGGGCTGCTCCATTGCAACAATATAGCTGCAAATATTTTGTCAGAACAGGAAAACTGCAATGTTCTGAATGGGTTTTGTTTTCGCACTGTTTCCATTATTGTTTCTAGATTACGGCACAAGGTTCTGAATATTGTTAGTTGTGTTTTTATAAACATGAATGTTGTGCTTTCTAATTTTAAAAACAAACAGTTTTTTTGTTCACAAACAATAGAGATCGAATGGTAAAGGTTAAAATCCCGGTTACAGAAGTGTGTTTCATTTTGAAATTCTTGTCACAAAGGTGAACACTGCTCCCTACACCCAGGCTCCCTCTTATGGCCAAACTGGAGAACATCATCATTGAGAGACAGGTTGCAGTCCCTGAATTATGATGTCATCACTTACTATTTAAAGCACCTCAGTTCAGTCTGCCTTTGCCCTTGCGTTGTCTCAGATTTCTTTGTCAATTCCTGTGTTTCTGTGTATAACCTGGCTTGTTTGACGTCCCTGCTGGTTCCTGATCCCTGGCTTGTTCCTAATTCTGCTGATCTTTGTGTTCCTGACCCTGGCTCATCTGACTACTCGCTTTAGCTCCTGACCCGACTCGTCTGACTACCAGCTCTGGATTTGACTCCTGGCTTGTCGTTTGGCTTTTGGACTCTTTATTATTTTTTGTTATTATTAAATAAAGGTATGATTAGTTAAGCATTTCACGTCTCTGTCTGATTCCTGGTACCCTGACATCCACTTGTAATCTGGCCCAATGTCTTTTATATAATTTATAATTGCTTATTCTGTCTTGATATACATGTATTCTCTATAGCACGCTATACGGGTTATACATTTATTTACTTATTTCGAAAAAATGCATGATCAAATTCTCTTTACGTAAACAGAAAACTGTATGGTGTGCTATAGAATGCATGTATCAAGACAGAATACGCAATTATAAATGATATGTGATAATGAGAATTATGTACATTGAAAAAAATATGTACAAATTTTAGTTTTATAAATAGCAACCTGTATAGCGTAACATAGAGAATAAAAATAACATGATACAGTAGGCAAAATAATACAGTAGTGCTCGATCAATACTGCAGCACTCATCCCCACAATCCATTTCCAGCTTCAGTGCTAAGAGACTGTGTGGGCGGAGCAACTTCCACGGATGTACACTGGAGTAATAAATGCTCAAAAACAGTGCAGTATTGGATTGAAAAGTGATGTAAGTGCTTGTTTTTTTAAAAAAACATAAGTTATTTACTTAAATAGGTTAGTAGAATTATATAAATTATGAATATATAATTTTTGTGAAATGCTTGTGCAATTCTGCCCCCTGCACATTCACGGCCTATTGGCAGGGGGTGTCAATCATCCCGATCGTATCTGATCAGGATGATTGCAGTCGGCCACCTAAAAGGTGGCGGTCAAGTTAAGGATATATATATATATATATATATATATATATATATTATCTCTGCAATCGTTAGATTTATAAGCTTGGTGCTAAGCTAATATTATATACAGGGAGTGCAGAATTATTAGGCAAGTTGTATTTTTGAGGATTAATTTTATTATTGAACAACAACCATGTTCTCAATGAACCCAAAAAACTTATTAATATCAAAGCTGAATAGTTTTGGAAGTAGTTTTTAGTTTGTTTTTAGTTATAGCTATTTTAGGGGGATATCTGTGTGTGCAGGTGACTATTACTGTGCATAATTATTAGGCAACTTAACAAAAAACAAATATATACCCATTTCAATTATTTATTTTTACCAGTGAAACCAATATAACATCTCAACATTCACAAATATACATTTCTGACATTCAAAAACAAAACAAAAACAAATCAGTGACCAATATATACCTTTCTTTGCAATGACACTCAAAAGCCTGCCATCCATGGATTCTGTCAGTGTTTTGATCTGTTCACCATCAACATTGCGTGCAGCAGCAACCACAGCCTCCCAGACACTGTTCAGAGAGGTGTACTGTTTTCCCTCCTTGTAAATCTCACATTTGATGATGGACCACAGGTTCTCAATGGGGTTCAGATCAGGTGAACAAGGAGGCCATTAGATTTTCTTCTTTTATACCCTTTCTTGCCAGCCACGCTGTGGAGTACTTGGACGCGTGTGATGGAGCATTGTCCTGCATGAAAATCATGTTTTTCTTGAAGGATGCAGACTTCTTCCTGTACCACTGCTTGAAGAAGGTGTCTTCCAGAAACTGGCAGTAGGACTGGGAGTTGAGCTTGACTCCATCCTCAACCCGAAAAGGCCCCACAAGCTCATCTTTGATGATACCAGCCCAAACCAGTACTCCACCTCCACCTTGCTGGCGTCTGAGTCGGACTGGAGCTCTCTGCCCTTTACCAATCCAGCCATGGGCCCATCCATCTGGCCCATCAAGACTCACTCTCATTTCATCAGTCCATAAAACCTTAGAAAAATCAGTCTTGAGATATTTCTTGGCCCAGTCTTGAGGTTTCAGCTTGTGTGTCTTGTTCAGTGGTGGTTGTCTTTCAGCCTTTCTTACCTTGGCCATGTCTCTGAGTATTGCACACCTTGTGCTTTTGGGCACTCCAGTGATGTTGCAGCTCTGAAATATGGCCAAACTGGTGGCAAGTGGCATCTTGGCAGCTGCACGCTTGACTTTTCTCAGTTCATGGGCAGTTATTTTGCGCCTTGGTTTTTCCACACGCTTCTTGCGACCCTGTTGACTATTTTGAATGAAACGCTTGATTGTTCGATGATCACGCTTCAGAAGCTTTGCAATTTTAAGAGTGCTGCATCCCTCTGCAAGATATCTCACTATTTTTGACTTTTCTGAGCCTGTCAAGTCCTTCTTTTGACCCATTTTGCCAAAGGAAAGGAAGTTGCCTAATAATTATGCACACCTGATATAGGGTGTTGATGTCATTAGACCACACCCCTTCTCATTACAGAGATGCACATCACCTAATATGCTTAATTGGTAGTAGGCTTTCGAGCATATACAGCTTGGAGTAAGACAACATGCATAAAGAGGATGATGTGGTCAAAATACTAATTTGCCTAATAATTCTGCCCTCCCTGTAATACTACACTATGTGCAGAATTATATAACATTAGTTCGTAGGTTTACTGTCTCTTTAAAGTGTTGGGGGGGGCACATTTTGTAACTTCGCCCTGGGAGCCAGATTCTCTAGAAATGACCATGTTTGTTTACATAGCTCTCAGTATAGGTAGGGCAAATGCAGATATCTCACATGATAAAATCAACAGTAAATAATTTAAAGGGATATTAAAGTCAAACTTAAAACAGAGCATGCAACTTTCCAATTTACTTCTGTTATCAAATGATAGAAATAAACATAGGTAGGCTCAGGAGCAGCAATGAAGTACTGGGAGCTAGCTGCTAATTGATGGCTGCAAATATTGGCAGCTAGCTCCCAGTGGTGCATTGCTGCTCTTTCATCAATGTATACAAAGAGAATTAAGCAAATTTGATAATAAAGGTAAATGGGAAAGTTAGTTAAAACTGTGTGCTCTATCTGAATTCTGAAACAAAATCTGGGTTTCATATCACTGTAATACTTTTCAACAAGTAAAATCAATCATCTGGGAACAAATTAAAAAGGAGAAACATTTACAGCACATTCTCTCCTTAAGGCTTCTAAAATATTGATGTGTTGTCCCATTTGTGTTATTTTAATTAAAATACCCCTTAAAACAATTGCCTAGATGTTGGTGATGTTGCTAAAAGGCCTTGTTTTAAAGGTAGGATCATAGCCCCTCATGTGAGCCTGCAACCTAAAGTTAACAAGCAGCGATTATATAACTGCTGCTTCTTAACACGTCTGACCGTAACCTCAGAGATTAAGATCATCAAACAACCGGATTTGTTCGTAGAGGATAACTGACAAACCTTAAGCATGAGGCAGCATTGCAATTAAATTACTGCAGCAAATTCTGATCCAGAGGACCCAAATACATGCAGACAGATTCTCTTGAGAAAATCTTGGCCTCCATTACATATAGAGCGTCGCCCGCAAAAGCCGGCAACGCCAGATTTTGCGCGATTTTGGTATTACATATACGGCGTAGCATACAAGTTATGCCCGTATATTTCACCCGTCGCTCGCAATTTTTACTCCCTTAGGCTAGCATGGGACCGTGTCGTAAATCGGTATCCAATATCCAGCGCAAGGCCTTACGTGGCGAAAATGGAGAAATCTTACTCCATTTTTACCTTGCCATAAAAGGCAGCCGTAGCAGACATTGCGCTGAGTATGGGAGCACCGTAACTCCATAAAATGCCTGCAAAAATAAACTAACACCTAGCGCATGCGCAATGTCTATCTACCTGTCAACCGCAACCCCACCGCAATAACTAATAAACTCTATTAACCCCTAAACCGCCATAGCCCACATAGCCTTTTAAATCTATTAACCCCTAATCTGCCGCCGCCAACGTCACTGCCACTATAATAAAGTTTATTAACCCCTAAACCTAAGTCTAACCCTAACCCTAACACCCCCCTAACTTAAAAATTATTTAAATAAATCTAAATAAAATTAATATTATTAACTAAATTATTCCTATTTAAAACTAAATACTTACCTATAAAATAAACCCTAAGATAGCTACAATATAATTAATAATTACATTGTAGCTATTTCAGGATTTATTTTTATTTTACATGCAACTTTGTATTTATTTTAACTAGGTACAATAGCTATTAAATAGTTAATAACTATTTAATAGCTACCTAGTTAAAATAAGTACAAATTTACCTGTAAAATAAAACCTAACCTAAGTTACAATTACTAACACACCAAATGAACAGTGGCACTACTCGGGCTTTTCCTCAGGTAGTATAGTTGTGTATACTATATTAGTCTCCTATAAATCTCTAGAGGAAATGGTGCTTGTGCATAAATCTAAATCCAAACACAAAGGAAAAATGATATAAAGAATACCAAGATTCCCAAAGTATGCACTTGCAGCACTCTGGGCCCTGAACTAAAGGACGGAATATCCCAACAGGATTTTAAAATATAACCTTTATTATAGAAATTTAAAAAACCAAGTGGTTGGTTTATAACACACACAATTAAAATACACTCCAGTACCGAGATCAGTGTAGTAGGTAATATGTAAGATCACTAAATATTACGATTAGGCCTGTATAATATCACAGTTATAAGTGATCTCAAATGTAACCCAAAATGATCGCTAGTTTAAATTCACTCAAAGGCTTGCAGCAAACAAGCTAGAACAAAAATTATAATCAGGATAAATTATGATCTGAGAATCAGAAAGAGTGTTATAAGCTTATACAGTTAGATACAAAGCTCAAAGATTATGAATAATACGTATATGTCTATTGGAATTAATACTAAATGATATTAGTGTATCCAATGTAACTTTAGTTAATATGCATAATAATGGTGAGCGGAGGATTATATCAAGTAGGCTTATATTTCTGCCTGAATCTAAGCATCTATTAATACAAAAAGTTTTCAGTGTGCCAGTCTTATAGCAGTGATCAAATGATACAGAACAGTAGCAATAACACAGTCACTTTTTGAGAAAACTTCTCTTTTCTAAGTAAGAATACAAAATATGTGTAAACTTGTAGCAGTAGAGTCACTTTATTAAGTGGTAGAATATATTCTGTGTTAAAGCAAATAAATAGGAACCCCAATTTTCTGCTACAATAAAAATAGCTCAAAGATAAGCAGTTTTCACTGCAGTGTATGTGACTGTAATTATAAATTTAGATAGAATCAAAATATTAATTCACCATCCTATCCATGTTTAGATCCACTTATACAAAAAAAGTTTAAATCAACCTTGACTAAATACAAGGTAATTAGACTGGTTTATCTATATGGTTGATGCCACGAATGTGACAGAGTTTACTATAACCAAACTTAAATCTATATTCAGTTCGTATGGCCTTCCAGCGTTGTGGAATTACGCTGAGTTTGGCGCAACCCAGGCCATATTTGATAGATATCTTACAGCTTTTTAGCACAGCTTCTATACATGTGATGTAAAGGTTATAGAGGTAATGGATTTTGGAACCTGTACTAGTTAGAAAATAAGAGTAACACTATAGACTAAGTCTGGCACAACCCAGGCTGGTAGTAGAATTATTAATGTATAGTGAAATGAAACTACTTATGTTACTATTCGTGAAAGGTTAAATGCTCATATGGTCGATACCTGATAGATTCTATCACTGTTCATGTTTAGCAGTTTGCTAAATCCAACACCACACAGGTGGTGTGTAAAAATAAGAATCACTCAGTTAACAGCGCTATATGCAGTCAGATTTTAATATATATATTTTGGATATTAATATTGTATATTCCGGAAGTAGTCCAGTCATGTAATAATTTGTACAAAAATATATAAAAAAATATATTTCTTAAATTGTAATAGCACTAGATCTGGCACAACCCAGACTAAAGATTGATTTAGTATTGCTCTATTAGTTAGCACTGTTTATATTGTGGATACAGTTTAAACTATTTCTGGCACAACCCAGATTAAATTAGTAACAAATAGTTCTCACAGCATCAATATGGCAAATGCTGTAAGTATCAAGCAGTTTAACAGTCATACAGTATTCCTTACATTCATCTGACATACATTTATCTATGTATATAGAGGCTATGTTGAGTAATAGGCTAAGTCTGGCTCAACCCAGGCTGTATAATTTTATAGTATTACCAGTTAAATGCTGAAGTAGATGATTCTAAGCGAATCAATATAGCCGGTGCTGCGCTTCTCCGGTTGTTCAACATTCATACATGACTCAAAACATTCACCAAACATTGCTATTGAATGGATTATTTTGACCGTTAAATTAATTAGGCACATGCGATTAGTAGATATTAAAGTTAGATGCTAGAATGGCACCTCGGTGTAACAATACAGATCATTATTTGTTGTGAACAGTGTTCACTCATCTATATAGACCCTGATAGTCTGTGATCATGCTGAGTATTGCAAGTGAACTTAGCGGCACATAGATACAAGGTACTGGGCACTTAAAATTAACACAAAAGATAGAGTGTGAACTCGTTCAGCACTCTCCCCTGATGCGTTTCGCCCGATAGAGCTTTATCAAAGGCAGCGAGCCGCCGAATTTGTGGGGATTTAAACCCTGAAGAGCCGGAAGTCCCGCCCCCGCTCCATTTTCATTGGAATAAGGATTGTGTATATCCATATTGATAGACAGTTGTCTTGACCAATGAATTCGTTAGATTATCGTTCTTAGAATGTTTACTAGGTACTAGCCCTGAAAATCCAATGTTATTCCTGTGACATCCACAAATATAATTACATTCTTGGAAATTTCGTCATTCATCTTAAATAAACTCATATCTTTGTACTTATTGAATAAAGGATTAAAAAAAACCTTAGTGTGACATTCTTGTTATTCGCATCTAACAGGATTTCTTATACAAGTCAAAGACAGCTTTATTGATTATTACAGTATAGATCGTTGCTAAAAGGTTTTTATTATTAACCACAATGATCAGTTGTTTACGTAAAACAAAATCTATACCTATAAAATACAAATATATGACTAGCTGTGTTTTGATTGTTGCAAGTATATGTATCCTTGGGAATGAAATGCCTTACATTTAATTTTATTACAATCATATCTTATCTGATTTATGGTTATAATTTATTATAGAGCATACTTTTTTCTTTTTGAAGTGTGTAATTATGTAAGTTATAGAATGGTGCTATTATAAAGTTAGATTTATTAACGTTATCAAGAAAGGTACGTGCCTAGTGAATATGCATCAAATCAATTAATAAGGAATGTGTAGAATCTTCTTTAATCTCACAGTTTTGTTGTGTGAATGACGAATCTACATACTCTGTGAAAGATAGAAAAGGAAAGGGGTATAGGAATAGATAATTTTTTACTCATCTCAGGTAAAGATGTGTGTGCTATCTCATGAGTGTACATATATGGATTAGTGCTGAAAATAAGATCACTCTTCTGGAGCAGATCAGTGAAACAATCATTTTATTAAAATGTCTGTAAGTGTAAAAAATAAAATAAATACAAATATTTTTATTATTCATGTGCTGTGAAGTGATTATGACTCAAAAATAAGGACAGAAAATGTGAGGGTGAGGACAAATTATCTGAATAGACACAAATTTTGGCCATTCAGGTGTACTGTGAATTTGATTATGAATCCCAGTTATCTACTGGTCATTCCTCAGGAAGGAGAATAAACTCCATTGAACATTCCTTGCAAGTTTCTTTCATTACTGCAGTTTCTGTTATGAGATTTTATCTTTGAGTACATATATTGTTATATTTTATCTACTGTTGCTGTTATGGATGTTATCATTGTATATAACCATAGTTTTCATGGAACTGTTGATAATATATGAATTTTTCTATAATCATCAGTATCTCCATTGGTTCCTGTTCTACACTAAGATTGTATTCCACAAACTAAGGTTACCTTCAAACTAAGATGAATCTTAATAGAATATATTAATGGATGATTCTAACATGTTTTCACCCTTATGTGAAATGTCAGTATGTTCATATCTGACTTCTGAGTTGGTTGTATTTACCATATTTCGTTACTATTAGTAAGTACATGGTAATATCCATTTACAAATTACCATTTTATAGAAGGAAGAAATATATGAATTGGGAATGTACCATAGTCTAAGAATGATTGTACCATATTCTATATGTTTATATTGTTGTACTCTCACATACATTAGTATTTGATGTTTCATGGCAATGTGTTATTCACTACAAATAAACATAAAGATTGTTTTGTTCATTGAGACCCCAGGGTTGGACGGAATTTAGTAAGTAGATCCATCGGCTTTCAGATTTAAGTAATGCTGTCTCCAGATCTCCTCCCCTAAACCCTAGGCTTACTTTCTCAATGCCCCAACACAGTAGGTCTCTCTGGTTAGAATTGTGATATTTTAAGAAATGCGCAGCTACACTAGTTAAGGTCTTCAATTCTTTATCTTTAGCTGCATTTTTGATATTTCTAAGATGTTCAAGAAGCCTTATTCTCAATTTCCTAGTGGTCATACCCACGTAATACAGATTACAAGTGCATTGGAGCACATATATTACACTTTCTGTGTTACAGCTGATATATCTCTTAATTTTATGTTTCTTGCCAAATCTGTCCTCTATCTCTGTGGTGTTTTTCATGAATATACAAGTACTACAGTTACCACACTTGTGGGCTCCTGGATTAAAGGAAGAAATAGTCTTTTTCCTTTGGAAATGACTGTTAGTCACAATGTCTTTAATATTTTTAGTTCTTCTGAATCCAAATGAAGGAGTTGTTCCCAATGTTGATTTAAGTAAAGGGTCAGTCATTAGGATATTCCAATGTTTTTTGATTATACTTATGACTTGAGCGGTTTGTGAATTATGAGTTAAAATCAGTCTTGGAGTTTGGGAGCTAGTCTTGTTGTGTCTTTTATGCAGTAGATTATTTCTTGGTGTTAATCGGGCTTTATGTTTCGCCTTTTTGATGGACCTTTTGCTGTATCCTCTTTTTAGTAGTCTTGCCTCCAAATCTGATGCTCTTGCCTCAAAAGTTTGTATTTCAGAGCAATTTCTGCGAAGCCTCAGGAATTCTCCTGTGGGTAGGCTTTTCATTGTGCTCCAATGCACTTGTAATCTGTATTACGTGGGTATGACCACTAGGAAATTGAGAATAAGGCTTCTTGAACATCTTAGAAATATCAAAAATGCAGCTAAAGATAAAGAAGAATTGAAGACCTTAACTAGTGTAGCTGCGCATTTCTTAAAATATCACAATTCTAACCAGAGAGACCTACTGTGTTGGGGCATTGAGAAAGTAAGCCTAGGATTTAGGGGAGGAGATCTGGAGACGGCATTACTAAAATCTGAAAGCCGATGGATCTACTTACTAAATTCCGTCCAACCCTGGGGTCTCAATGAACAAAACAATCTTTATGTTTATTTGTAGTGAATAACACATTGCCATGAAACATCAAATACTAATGTATGTGAGAGTACAACAATATAAACATATAGAATATGGTACAATCATTCTTAGACTATGGTACATTCCCAATTCATATATTTCTTCCTTCTATAAAATGGTAATTTGTAAATGGATATTACCATGTACTTACTAATAGTAACGAAATATGGTAAATACAACCAACTCAGAAGTCAGATATGAACATACTGACATTTCACATAAGGGTGAAAACATGTTAGAATCATCCATTAATATATTCTATTAAGATTCATCTTAGTTTGAAGGTAACCTTAGTTTGTGGAATACAATCTTAGTGTAGAACAGGAACCAATGGAGATACTGATGATTATAGAAAAATTCATATATTATCAACAGTTCCATGAAAACTATGGTTATATACAATGATAACATCCATAACAGCAACAGTAGATAAAATATAACAATATATGTACTCAAAGATAAAATCTCATAACAGAAACTGCAGTAATGAAAGAAACTTGCAAGGAATGTTCAATGGAGTTTATTCTCCTTCCTGAGGAATGACCAGTAGATAACTGGGATTCATAATCAAATTCACAGTACACCTGAATGGCCAAAATTTGTGTCTATTCAGATAGTTTGTCCTCACCCTCACATTTTCTGTCCTTATTTTTGAGTCATAATCACTTCACAGCACATGAATAATAAAAATATTTGTATTTATTTTATTTTTTACACTTACAGACATTTTAATAAAATGATTGTTTCACTGATCTGCTCCAGAAGAGTGATCTTATTTTCAGCACTAATCCATATATGTACACTCATGAGATAGCACACACATCTTTACCTGAGATGAGTAAAAAATTATCTATTCCTATACCCCTTTCCTTTTCTATCTTTCACAGAGTATGTAGATTCGTCATTCACACAACAAAACTGTGAGATTAAAGAAGATTCTACACATTCCTTATTAATTGATTTGATGCATATTCACTAGGCACGTACCTTTCTTGATAACGTTAATAAATCTAACTTTATAATAGCACCATTCTATAACTTACATAATTACACACTTCAAAAAGAAAAAAGTATGCTCTATAATAAATTATAACCATAAATCAGATAAGATATGATTGTAATAAAATTAAATGTAAGGCATTTCATTCCCAAGGATACATATACTTGCAACAATCAAAACACAGCTAGTCATATATTTGTATTTTATAGGTATAGATTTTGTTTTACGTAAACAACTGATCATTGTGGTTAATAATAAAAACCTTTTAGTAACGATCTATACTGTAATAATCAATAAAGCTGTCTTTGACTTGTATAAGAAATCCTGTTAGATGCGAATAACAAGAATGTCACACTAAGGTTTTTTTTAATCCTTTATTCAATAAGTACAAAGATATGAGTTTATTTAAGATGAATGACGAAATTTCCAAGAATGTAATTATATTTGTGGATGTCACAGGAATAACATTGGATTTTCAGGGCTAGTACCTAGTAAACACTCTAAGAACGATAATCTAACGAATTCATTGGTCAAGACAACTGTCTATCAATATGGATATACACAATCCTTATTCCAATGAAAATGGAGCGGGGGCGGGACTTCCGGCTCTTCAGGGTTTAAATCCCCACAAATTCGGCGGCTCGCTGCCTTTGATAAAGCCCTATCGGGCGAAACGCGTCAGGGGAGAGTGCTGAACGAGTTCACACTCTATCTTTTGTGTTAATTTTAAGTGCCCAGTACCTTGTATCTATGTGCCGCTAAGTTCACTTGCAATACTCAGCATGATCACAGACTATCAGGGTCTATATAGATGAGTGAACACTGTTCACAACAAATAATGATCTGTATTGTTACACCGAGGTGCCATTCTAGCATCTAACTTTAATATCTACTAATAGCTTGTGCCTAATTAATTTAACGGTCAAAATAATCCATTCAATAGCAATGTTTGGTGAATGTTATGAGTCATGTATGAATGTTGAACAACCGGAGAAGCGCAGCACCGGCTATATTGATTCACTTAGAATCATCTACTTCAGCATTTAACTGGTAATACTATAAAATTATACAGCCTGGGTTGTGCCAGACTTAGCCTATTACTCAACATAGCCTCTATATACATAGATAAATGTATGTCAGATGAATGTAAGGAATACTGTATGACTGTTAAACTGCTTGATACTTACAGCATTTGCCATATTGATGCTGTGAGAACTATTTGTTACTAATTTAATCTGGGTTGTGCCAGAAATAGTTTAAACTGTATCCACAATATAAACAGTGCTAACTAATAGAGCAATACTAAATCAATCTTTAGTCTGGGTTGTGCCAGATCTAATGCTATTACAATTTAAGAAATATATTTTTTTATATATTTTTGTACAAATTATTACATGACTGGACTACTTCCGGAATATACAATATTAATATCCAAAATATATATTAAAATCTAACTGCATATAGCGCTGTTAACTGAGTGATTCTTATTTTTACACACCACCTGTGTGGTGTTGGATTTAGCAAACTGCTAAACATGAACAGTGATAGAATCTATCAGGTATCGACCATATGAGCATTTAACCTTTCACGAATAGTAACATAAGTAGTTTCATTTCACTATACATTAATAATTCTACTACCAGCCTGGGTTGTGCCAGACTTAGTCTATAGTGTTACTCTTATTTTCTAACTAGTACAGGTTCCAAAATCCATTACCTCTATAACCTTTACATCACATGTATAGAAGCTGTGCTAAAAAGCTGTAAGATATCTATCAAATATGGCCTGGGTTGCGCCAAACTCAGCGTAATTCCACAACGCTGGAAGGCCATACGAACTGAATATAGATTTAAGTTTGGTTATAGTAAACTCTGTCACATTCGTGGCATCAACCATATAGATAAACCAGTCTAATTACCTTATATTTAGTCAAGGTTGATTTAAACTTTTTTGTATAAGTGGATCTAAACATGGATAGGATGGTGAATTAATATTTTGATTCTATCTAAATTTATAATTACAGTCACATACACTGCAGTGAAAACTGCTTATCTTTGAGCTATTTTTATTGTAGCAGAAAATTGGGGTTCCTATTTATTTGCTTTAACACAGAATATATTCTACCACTTAATAAAGTGACTCTACTGCTACAAGTTTACACATATTTTGTATTCTTACTTAGAAAAGAGAAGTTTTCTCAAAAAGTGACTGTGTTATTGCTACTGTTCTGTATCATTTGATCACTGCTATAAGACTGGCACACTGAAAACTTTTTGTATTAATAGATGCTTAGATTCAGGCAGAAATATAAGCCTACTTGATATAATCCTCAGCTCACCATTATTATGCATATTAACTAAAGTTACATTGGATACACTAATATCATTTAGTATTAATTCCAATAGACATATACGTATTATTCATAATCTTTGAGCTTTGTATCTAACTGTATAAGCTTATAACACTCTTTCTGATTCTCAGATCATAATTTATCCTGATTATAATTTTTGTTCTAGCTTGTTTGCTGCAAGCCTTTGAGTGAATTTAAACTAGCGATCATTTTGGGTTACATTTGAGATCACTTATAACTGTGATATTATACAGGCCTAATCGTAATATTTAGTGATCTTACATATTACCTACTACACTGATCTCGGTACTGGAGTGTATTTTAATTGTGTGTGTTATAAACCAACCACTTGGTTTTTTAAATTTCTATAATAAAGGTTATATTTTAAAACTAAGTTACAATTACACCTAACACTACACTATCATTCAATTAATTAAATGAATTAACTACAATTACCTAAAATTAAATACAATTAAATAAAATAAACTATAGTACAAAAAACCCCACTAAATTACAGGAAAAAAATTACAAGAAGTTTAAACTAATTACACCTAATCTAAGCCCCTTAATAAAATAAGAAAGCCCCCCAAAATAATAAAATTCCCTACCCTATACTAAATTACAAATAGCCCTTAAAAGGGCTTTTTGCTGGGCATTGCCCCAAAGTAATCAAAGTAATCAGCTCTTTTACCTGTAAAAAAAGAAATACAACCCCCCCAACATTAAAACCCACCACCCAAACCCAACCTTACTCTAAAACCCACCCAATCCCCCCTTAAAAAACTACCCCCTTGAAGATCACCCTACCTTGAGCTGTCTTCACCCAGCCGGGCAGAAGTCTTCATCCGATCTGGGCACAAGTGGTCCTCCAGCTGAGCAGAAGTCTTCATCCGATCCGGGCAGAAGAGGTCCTCCAGCCGGGCAGAAGTCTTCATCCAAGCGGCATCTTCTATCTTCTTCCATCCGACGAGGAGCGGATCCATCTTGAAGACATCCAACGCGGAACATCCTTCCTGGCCGACGGACTAACGACGAATGAAGGTTCCTTTAAATGACGTCATCCAAGATGGGGTCCCTTGAATTCCGATTGGCTGATAGGATTCTATCAGCCAATCGGAATTAAGGTAGGAAAAATCCTATTGGCTGATGCAATCAACCAATCGGATTGAAGTTCAATCCGATTGGCTGATCCAATCAGCCAATAGGATTGAGCTCGCATTCTATTGACTGATTGGATCAGCCTTAATTCCGATTTTTGTAGATTATTGTAGAGGCGTTGTCAGACTTTTTCACCTGCACTTAAAAGCATCTGGGCCTCCATTACATATAGAGCGACGCCAGATTTTACGCGATTTTGGTATTACATATACGACGTAGCATACAAGTTACGCGTGTATTTTTCACCCTTCGGACGTATTTTTTTTACCCATAGACTAACTTAGAACAAACGCGCAATTTGGTATCCAATATACAGCGTAAGGACTTACGCGCGCAGAATTCAGAAAATCTACTCCATTCTCATCTCGCCACAAATTGCAGGCGCAGGAAACCTTGCACTGACTAAAAAACCAACGTAACTCTCTGAAGGCCTAACAAACGCATGCGCAATCATATACATATCAGCCGCTTGATCTAAAACAGTTAAACCTCTTCTATTGGCTGATTAGATCAGCCAATCGGATTGAACTTCAATCCGATTGGTTGATTGCATCACCCAATAGGATTTTTCCTACCTTAATTCCGATTTTTGTAGATTATTGTAGAGGCGTTGTCAGACTTTTTCACCTGCACTTAAAAGCATCTGGGCAGTTAAACCTCTTCTAAGCATGTATTATTCCTGCCCCTGCAAGTGTGTCAAACCAATCACAAACAGCACAACCTCTCCCCTGCAGCCTTAAAATACCTAGCAATGCAAACCCTCATTAGCCACCATGTTTCCCTTGCTTTACTTACAACACATAGAGAGACAGCATCGTGGGGCACAAGGGGTGCTGGAAGCCCTACAAGCCCCTATTGTTCAGGATATACCTGCTGGTGTTATAGTTGCTGCTGAGGTCCCTGGTCATGGTGCTGTAGCCATTCCTGCTCCTGCTGCTGCTGTCCCTGCTCCTCCTGCTGCTGTTCCTGTTCCTGGTGCTGCCCCTGCTGCTGTTGCAGGGCCTATAAGACGTTGGCGGCAGCAGCAGAGGGGAAGAGCAAGGGCACCAAGGATACACAGGGTTAGGGTCACCCTGTTTGGAATGACAGAAGTGGAGGTCAGGAAAAAGTATCACTTGACTTCTGCAAGCCTCATTGACCTATATGAGGTCTTGAAGGATGATATTGACCCTTAAGCGAATAGGAACCTAGCTCTGACTGGTATGCAGAAGTTGTTGTGTGTTGTACACTTCCTGGCATCTGGCTCATTCCAGTCAGGAGGTTTTGACTGCTCTAGATAACTAGACACAGCGATACATTCATTTCCCCCATACCCCCCATGAATGGAACAGTCTTAAACAAGGCTTCTATCGACTGGGGGGGTATTCCCAATGTCATGGGGGCAATTGATTGCACACATGTGCGTATCATGGCCCCACATGAGGAGCCATGCCTCTATATTAACAGGAAAGGGTTTTACTCCTTGAATTGCCAGATGGTCTGTGATACCACTCTGAAATTCACACATGTGTATGCAGGCTATCCAGGGAGTGCCCATGATTCCTACATTCTGCGCCAGACCTCCTTATTCCAGATTTTTGATTAGGGAACACTCTCGGAAGGTTGGCTGCTTGGTGAGTATGCACTACCTTCATTCTGTCTGTATATTTCTACTAAAGGGACACTAAACACAAAATAATTATGTCATGTTTCAGATAGAGAATACAATGTTAAACAACATTACAATTTACTTCTATTATCTCATTTGATTCATTATTTAGATATCCTTTGTTTAAGAAATAGCAATGCACATAGATGAGCCAATCACATGAGGCATCGATGTGCAGCCACCAATCAGCAGCTAATGAGCATATCTAATATGCTTGTCAGCAAATTATATCAATAGAATGGAGCAAAATACATAATAGAAGTAAATTATAAAGTTGAATAAAATTGCAGGTTCTTATTAACTCATGAAATAAGAAATGTGTGTTTCATGTCCCTTTAAAGGGACAGTATACTATAAATAGTTTTTCACTTAAAAGGACATTTTCTTAAAATGGAATGTTCTATCTGAATCATGAAAATAGAATTTTGTCTAGACTAATCCTGGCATAAAAGTAAATTGCTTACAATGCACCAATTTATTGTTTTTGTAAATTATATATTTTAAATTAAATCCATGTTATGTCCCTTTAAGCACATGATGAACCTGTAGTAATCATAATACATATGTTACATGACAGGTGATGCAGGGTACGGCTGCAGACCATGGCTGTTAACCCCCTTGGCACACCCCCTTACAGAGCCACAACTCAGGTACCAGGAGGCCCACATACGGACCAGAAATGTAATAGAAAGGAGCTTTGGCCTACTCAAAACCAGATTCAGCTGTCTGGATTTGACAGGCGGAGCTTTACAGTATAACCCCAACAAAGTGTGTTCCATTGTCAATGCATGTTGTATTCTACATAACATTGCTGTGGACACACGTATATTGGGGGACATAGAACCAGAACAATATCAGCAGCTGCTTCCTGTACCTGAGGATGTGGACAGGGGGACACTGAGGGTGAATGAAGTGAGGGACTTTGTCATCAGGGAATACTTCACCTGTAAGTTACTTGTTCATAAGTACAGTAAATCATAACATTCACATGTATTATGATGTTTGACTGTACCTCACCAACCATTGCATGTGTATATATCATGTCTTGCAGAATTGCATACTGCGGATTTCCACTGCATGTAAGTGAAACTACTACATCCCACCCCCCTTCCCTTAACCACCCTAATTACTGAAAATGTCTCATTTGTTTAATTCATGTTTAGGTCACTATGATTTATTGACTATCATTAATAAGAATGAAAATGGATGTTTATACCTTATGTTCACACCTTCTGTAAATACATTATTGTTTTTATATATATATATATATATATATATATATATATATATATATATATATATATATATACCCATGTGTCAATTTATATTGGATGTGAGAAACCTTGATATACATCTTATAAGTGAATATTACTATATGTACCCTTCATACACAACTATGTGATGTGGTTTATAGAACATAAATATGTCATAAACATGATAATATTAGCTTTGTTTGCCATTTCCACACAGGTCATAGTATATGTTTTAACAATATTAGTGTACTAAAACACACCTCACATGGATGTGGATGACAATTATATGGTAAACAACAGAGGACAAGATTTATGGTGAACTATAAGAATATTTTTTTTTTTGGCTTCTTGGATGAGGGAGCTGAGGTGGCTATAGTGGATTTCCTTGTTCTCCTGGTTTGAGAATATTCTTCTGTTTCTGCTGGTGTGCTGGCCACAGATGATAGGCTGGAGGCAGTGTCCTGCTGGTGTGTAAAGTGCTCAACCAACACACCCAAGAGTTGATTTTGTTCTCTCCATCTATTTTCCATTTGCATCTGCATATCAGACAGAATTTGCATCATCTGTGATTGGTTATGAACACTTGCACTTAACGATGCTGCCATGTCCCTGTGTAGCTCTATGCTAAGTTGTTGTCTCCTCTCTTGGCTCCTGATGGACCTTTCATGGTTCCTGAAGAACCTCTCTTGGCCTCTTTGTATGTTCTTCGTGCTTGTTATGAGCCTCCTCTGGAGTGCAATGTATTCCTCACCCAGGGGTGAATACAATGCATCCACAGGCTCTTGAGCAGCAGGGCTTCTATGTGCTTGTGGGGCAGGGCCACCTGCATCTGCTGTTGCCTGAGGTGCAGGTTCAGCTGCATCTGCTGGTTCTGTTGGGACAGGTTCAGCTGCATCTGCTGGTTCTGTTGGGACAGGTTCAGCTGCATCTGCTGGTGCTTGAGTACTTTCAGCTATATTTTCATCTGCAGATGGTGGAGCTCTCCCAAGTGATGAGGATGGTGGAGCTCTCCCAAGTGATGAGGATGGTGGAGCTCTCAGGGTGGATTGATAGTCCCACTGATGACCAGTGTGTGATCACTCAGCCTGTCCAGTTGGCACTTCTTGTGACATAGTCTGTGTGTAAAAGCCATGACTGCCCTGAGATTGTGTTGGGGGGGGGTAAATACATGGACCCTTTGTGGCTGTCTTGGCTCCCCCTCAAATCCAAAAGAAGAATATTCCTCTGGCCAGGAATCTTGCCAGGGGTCATATGGCAATGCTGGTGGCATCACTCCCGGGTCCTCAACTGAAGCCATCCAACCATGCCTGGGAGCATACTGTTCATGTGTTTGCCTGAAGACTGGTGGTGGTGGCTGCATGCCTGTGACTGGTGGTGGTGGCTGCATGCCTGTGACTGGTGGTGGATGCTGCATGCCTGTGACTGGTGGTGGTGGCGGCATGCCTGTTTGTATCCTCGTGATAGGAGGTTCTGTGGAGGAGTCAAATGATGAGAGGGATTAGTACAGTCATATATATGTCCATGTGGGCATACAATGTACATTGATACATGCTAGGGCCTATACTGATTCTCATGTCAAACTCTATAACATGCATGTGCACATTGTGATTTGTGATATGAGGGATTTTAATATGCACAGTATACAGGTATGTGTTTTATACAATAGTTATGCGTACATGTCAATGATGGAGAAAATGTGTTCTTTAAGTGACACTATGGTCACACAATTTACTTTAGCCTGATGTAGGCACTGAACCTGCTTTCTTGAGCTAAAAGTATTATGATGTCTATAGTGTCCATTTACTGAAAACTCTACATGTGGCTTGTGGCCTGTGTTACTGTGAGACATGTTAGTATTGCACTATTCCACCTCATATCATGAATTGCATTGTGTTAAGTAGCATTAATGTCAAATATAATTGCAGATGTTTTTGTTAGTAGGCCAAATACCATGCTCCTCATTGTGTACATGAAAGTGTGATATTAAAGGATGTTATATCTCAAATGCATATAATACTAGTGTGTGGGATGTTACTCACCAGCATGATGTATAAGAACAGGAGAAGTGGACCAAGCGCTACACCCAGGGCCTTAAGCTTACTAACTATATAGCCTCCTAGTAGGCTAACAATATAAAAGTTAAAATGGGGAGAGAGTAAGCGCTAGAAAGCTCCCAGATTTTCTGATACAGTATAGTCTTGAGAAAGGCCTAGTCTAGGCCGAAACGCGTTGGCATACTGGTGAGCTTGGTTTTAATTACCTATATTATATATCATATACAGTGTTGCACTATTTGTTTCTCTTTTGTTCCCTTTTAGGTATTTTATCGATGTATTTGTTTGTTATGGATCTTACCAAGGATTTTTAACATCTGAATTAAGGATTTGTTTTCACTAGATCTTTAGTGCTTTTTAATATTATCACTGATTTTCTATTTTGTCTTTTGATATTTTTGTCTTTTTATTTTTGTCTTTTGATTTTTGACCTTTGTTTATTATTTGAATTCAAGTTTTCCACGTGGATTTTTTCACAAGTTATTTTTATTTTTATTTTTATACACCTCACGGATTTACAATTTTTTAATTTAGAAGCTGAACCACAATAATTTGACCCACTCAACGTTTACATTCTACTATTATTGACTTCACGTTATATTTCTACACGTCACTTTGGAGGAAACACTACTGGATTCACTTACATATAACCGGTTGAACATTTGAACATTTTTTATGTACGCCAATTTTTGTGAACACTATTTTTTGTGAATGCTATTTTTCTTTGTTGACAGCTATTGTGTGCACTCAATCACTCACTTAGGTTGTTTATATTATTGAATGTACATGTCCTTCTAACTCCTCATCACTGGCTCACTAAGTCAGCGTCACATGCTTTACTCCATTGGATATTTTTAGATACTTTTAGATTTGTTTATTATATATATTTTTTTTATATTATATATATATTTTTTTGTTTATTATATATTTTTTTGTTAAGTCAGACATGGATCCATGCGTCTGATTGCCATTTGTAAATTTTTATATGTATTAAAATGTACTTTTTACTAGCCTTTTAAGCTTTCTAGCGCTTACTCTCTCCCCATTTTCACCAGCATGATGTGCTGTGGTTGCAGCCCCTGAGTCACGAGCCCCTGGAAGTCCACGGACTGCTGTGATACTCAGGGACCTGCGTATCATCTCCTGCCAGGTGTTATATTCTATGTCCAGGGATGGACCACCGCCTGTTCCCCTCGGGTGTATAGCTTCCTGCCCCATCTTTTCTTTCACCCGCCTCATGCAGTCATTCCACTGCTTTTTAAGGCCCTCAACAGTCCTCCTCTGCGGGGCCACACTGTTGAAGGCATCCTCTACCGCCAACCATGCTGTTTTTCGCCTTTTGGCACTGCCTTTGCCCTTCTCCTGCCCAAAGAGGGCACTGTAATTGTCCATGATGGCCTGGACTAGGGCAACATTTTAATCGAATGAGAAGTTAGGACATCTCAGCCTCTCATCCTCCGTAGACACCTGGCTTGCTCCCTGTGATGTCCCTGGTGTGGGATCCTCCCTATCCTTTCCCTCCTCCCCCTTCTGTCCCCATGTGCACCCTCTGTCCCTCTCCTAGATGTGCCTGGTCTCTGCGGCTCTAAGGCATCTCCCCTCCCATCATCCCTTCTAGCTCTCCCTCTCCCCACTCCACTTACTCCCTGACGGGGACCCCACTGCTCCTCCTGTCCTCTACAATACTCCTCTCCCTGCCACTCCTCTACCCTCCTCCCCTCCGCCCTACCTCTCCCTGCCATCCTCACACTACACACACTCACACTCACTCCCAGTTCAATCACGGACAATCACAACCAAACACTCAGCCTATCACACTGTAAAATTGAAATAAAATGTGTGAGGTGTTAGAAAAAAAAGTGTGGTGTCTTTGTATATGTATGTATGCAAAATGTGTGCAATATGTAAAAATATGTGTAAGTGTACAAGCTTAATCAACCAACAATGCAACCTAACTAACTCCTCTGTTTGCACCTCTCTCTCTACTCTAACTAATCCTCCACTCTACTGTAGTGTGCTGTAGCTCAACGAACCATCCAAACACACTGAAGAAAATGGCGGCTGCGCATGGGTTTATATATGAATTTTGAATAGCTTAATTACGTGTCGCATTTTTAGATGAAGTTGCGGTTCATTTTTACGAGTGTTAGCCTAGTTTTCATAAAACTACTCTTTATTGAGACTTTCCGTGGACAAAATACTGGCGTAAGTTACTTGCGACGACTAAAATGTGTATTTGTGCACATTTCAGAAGATCGCCAGTTTGTCCTACTTACGCCACTTTAGCATCTAACGACACAGTATATGTAATACCCCTATGTGCGAGGTGAAATTACGGGCGGCGCGGGTTCCCACGCTTGCGCCGAAACCTACGCTGTATATTTTATCGCGCCCCTGGAGTTTATAAAGACTCTATTACCCTTGTGAATTAACCACGACCACACTAACAGTTGTGAAGCCCTTGGTAAGACAAATTTATGGGGCCCGAATGCAATGCCCCCTGTATGGCCCAAACCCCTGTCCCAACACTTAGGGGCCTATTTATCGAGCTCCGTATGGACAGACTTTGCCAGAAATCAACCCGATCCAATACGATCGGGTTGATTGACACCCCTGCTAGCGGCCGATTAGCAATGAATCTGCAGGGGGCGGTATTGCACCAGCAGTTCACAAGAACTGCTGGTGCAATGATAAATGCCCAGAGCGTATGCTGTCAGCATTTATCGATGTGCAGCGGACATGATCCGCAATATCGGATCATGTCCGCTCACATCATGATAAATAGGTCCCTTAGTGTGTTATATATAAAGAATAATACCATATGTTACATTTCCTGATACCGTAAACTAAATACACTTTGCACCTTCTCATACCCTCACCCCAGACAGTGTTGGTGCCTCAAAGTGTGGGGCTCAGAAAGGGTGCCCCTCTCACCTTGCCTAAAGGGCAGACCTGGAAGTACCTTGTCTCGCGGTCATGTCTTACTCTTTTAAAGGTTTGTTTCGTTTTTATTTTCTTTAATTTCTCCTTAACTTTTCTCAAGTTTTCTTTTCTGCATGTGTTAGAGTGGACGGTTTTATATAGGGATTTTTTTTAATTTGTTTATTGTGTAACATTTTTAAGGCATTGTTGGGATCTCGGTATCCTTCACAGTGGAACCTGTTCTATGCGCCACAATAGATGCTACTCTATTTATTATAATGTAGAGTGACCTGCAACTCATGGATGTGATACAGGGTGGGTACAAATCTTCATGAATCCTACAATTTTCATGTTCCACAAGTTATTCATTTCATGAATGGATTTTATTGAATATAAACTAATGGTACAGTAAAATGTGATTTTTGTTTTTAATTTGTAAATACACATTTTAGAATAAAATAGTCCAGTGTTTCATGAATACAATGTGCGAGATAAACATATTGCCGTGACTGCCGTCTAGTTCATTATCCATGTAGCAATGATATAAAATGAGGCAGAAAGGAATTTTGATATACCCCATAGATTATGTTGTCTGACATATTTTTCCCTAGAAACTGTCGCAGGCATTATTTTTTTTAAAGCAGTAGTTTCCCTCCTCCCATCAGAGAAGAGTTTAACAGAACATTCAGTGTCGTTTGTGGGGTCTGTCACAGTGTATGAGAACTGGCACAGATCATACTATGGCATTCTGTCAAAACTGAAGATTAATTACAGAGGCCACAGATCCAACTTTCTACTCATTTCTCACCATAATGGTTACAGGAATAGAATTTCTGTCTGGGTTCACTTCATAGAATGATGGTATGACTTAGTTCAGAGTCGTGGGTGCTAATCTTGCTGTGAACTGGAGTGATAATTTGTTTTAAAGAAATCCAGAAACCCATGAATCACCTATATACAAAACTGTTTTTCTATTTATATAGAAATTATATATATCATTATTATATTTTTTTGTCTGGGGGTAAAAGTACCAAAAAAAAGCTGAAGTGCAAATGCAAAATTTCTCAGAATATGCAAATGACATACAATCCAAAATTGCATTTCTTTAAGGTAAAATCTGAAATGCTAGTTTTTTGTTTTTTTTCTTTAAATGCCCTCTTAATAAATAAATAAATATGTCTACATTATACAATTAACTGTTTAAATATAAGATATATATATATATATATATATATATATATTATATTTATATATATATATATATATATATATATATATATATATATATATACTTTAATTTAAATCAGCAAATTGTGCATTTATCATTTTCCAGTACCCAGATAGGCTGAAGTGTAGCCTGAAAAAATAAGTATGCTGCCGATTTAATTGACTTGACTAAACGCTACACTGATTGCTTAGATCAGAGTATGAGCTCATTTTAATCTGACCTCTGATTGGCTAGAGTAAAGAATTTTAGGTAAACATACTCAAGACGGTTAGAGGGACATAAAACATCTTTTGTTTTGTGTCTGTGCTTTGCCCCACACTCCCTAGAGAGGCCAAAAAGCAAAATCTATAATAGAGGTTTTTATATTTCTGCAAATTTCCTAAAGCAGCTATTTGATTTGATTAATGTGCTTTAACTGCTGATATATACTAAACATATATAATTAAAAAAAAAGACAATTTTCTTCAAAATTATTTTTGAATATTTAACATGATTGAAGTGTAGTACCCCATTTTAAAAGATTTTTTTCCAAATTTCAGCATGACTTGTAACTTTGTTACACAGAACAAACAAATTGTTCTCTAATGCCATCTCAGTTACCATTATAAACCATAGATTAATATATACAGTGGACTATTACACACAGTGCTACAAAAATACAGAGTTGTTGAACTGTAAACTTACATTAGCTTCCTAAACTCCCATCACCAACATACAGATAAAACCAGTTCTTTCCATAAGATAATTTCCAAACATTTTGCTTCCAAACAACCAACATACAGCAACATTATCATTACTTTGAATTAAAGGGATACTAAAGTCACAATCAAACTTTCATGATTAAGATTTACTTCCATTATAAAATTGTGCACAGTCTTTTGATATTTACACATTCTTAGGCACCATCTCCTACTAGGCATGTGCAAGAGCTGACCGTGTATATATATGAGTCAGTGATTCGCTGATTACTGTCACATGATATAGGGGGCAAGGAAATTCAATGGATTTTGGAAAAAAAAATACTATTGCATTGTCTTTTAAACATGCCCTTTTAACTGTATTTAATGGTCATTTAGCTTTTTAAGGCAGTGTTTAGATCTTCAGATTTTACATAGAACAGAATTATCTTCCTACTTGATATTAGATATCTGTGCATAGTCCACGCTTATGTAATTATCATGCCATTTAGGGGTTTCTTTACTGTTTTTCTTTCATACAAGTAAACCAATAAAAATGTATGTATGACAGACAAGCCATAGACATCTATAAGGTAACATTTTGAAAGTATACTTGTTCAGCATGGCCAAAGAAAATATATTTCTAATACACAGAACGGGTCTTAAACATGGCAATAATAGGCAACAGATGTGTTTGATTATATCCCTATATGTGGTCTTTAGTTATGCCAGTGGCGGGATCTGACTCTAGCAATTGCTTCAGTAAGCAGCTGCCACACTTCAATGTTAGCCAAACCACACCGCATGAAAATATACTAAAAAAACCAGCAAGAATAAAAACAGAAGGTGACTTACCTTGTAAAATTTCATTACTATAATGATCATTTAAATACTGACCAATGGCTATCATGTTTGAGTTATTCACTGGTAGCCTTTTATTTCAATTAGGTATCACTCAGTTCTTTTATATATTTTCTGAAAAGCATAGTAAAAAAAAAATGACATTAGTCTCAGTTCCTAGTAGTGAATATGTATATATTTTAAATAATGATGAAAAAAACAGCATATTTGTGTATTAAAGGGATTTGAAGTCAAAGTACACTTTGCAGCCCCAGTATACAATAGTAAGGCATGTTGCAATGGAAAATTAGTTAAAAAGATGTGTAAAATGTCCCCAGGTGCCGCATGTGGTGTGAGATTATCTGCTAATAATATGTACTCTTGTGTGCACTAGCTTGATTGACAGGCAAGTTAGTGTATAACATAGTAACATAGTAACATAGTAGATAAGGTTGAAAAAAGACTGAAGTCCATCGAGTTCAACCTATACAAATCTAAAATACTTACAAAAAGCTCCAGTTAAGCTTAAATAACCCCATTAAAATGTGACCCATTTAATACTAGCAATCATATCCATGAATTTTGTTTATATACAGAAATTTATCCAGACTATTTTTAAATGTATCTATTGTATTGGCATTCACTACCTCCTTTGGTAATGAGTTCCACAATTTTATTGCTCTTACAGTGAAAAAACGTTTCCGTTGCAGGAGATTAAATCTCCTTTCCTCCAACCTTAAATTATGACCTCTTGTCAGAACCAATTTTCTTGGAATAAAAAGAGCTTCTGCCATCTCTGTATATGGGCCTTGAATATATTTATATAAAGTAATCATGTCACCTCTCAAGCGCCTTTTTTCTAAAGAGAACAGACCCAGTTTGGCTAGCCTCTCCTCATAGGTTAATTTCTCCAATCCCCTTATTAGCTTTGTGGCCCTTCTCTGAACTTTTTCTAGTTCTGCAATATCTTTTTTAGCAATCGGTCCCCAGAACTGCACTCCAAACTCAAGGTGAGGTCTTACCAGGGCTTTATATAATGACAGAATTATGCTTTCCTCCCTTGAATCAATGCCTCTTTTAATACATGCTAGTATCTTATTAGCCTTTGAAGCCGCTGCCCTGCATTGTGCACTCATCTTTAGCTTGTTATCTATTACTACTCCCAAATCCCTTTCCTCCTGTGTTTGGCTAAGTCTTGTCCCATTTAAAAAATACATAGCCTGCTTATTTTTACTTCCAAAATGTAGAACCTTACATTTTTCCGTATTAAATCTCATTTTCCATTCACTTGCCCATAGTTCTAATTTTAGCAAATCCCTTTGCAAAGAGAGTTCATCCTGCTCTGACCTAATGACCTTACTTAACTTTAAGTACTTTAAGATCAGTACTGATTGCATGTACACGGCTAAGACAGTCTAGTGTAGTTCATTGTATAGTATAACTCAGTGCAACAGTATGCTTAATTTGTGCAGCGTAAGAATACTCTTGACCAATATGTCCCTTTTAATATCAAATTCAACCAAGAGCAGAAAAAAGTGGTATATTAAAGGAGCGTTCCCTTTAAGGTATAAGGCGCTGGAAATTAGATGCACAACATAGCCACATATATATATACAGTACATACACTTCAACAAGAAGAAACATGAATTAAAACCTGTCCACTAGTGAAGGTGTAGGGATTGCAACTAAGGGCTCCATGTACTAAGCAGTCAGCGAGCTACCCGCAACAAATCTCGCGTCCAAACTCGCAAACTGATATGTACAAAGCCGTCAATTGTGTAAAAACTCGCATCTTTAAAATTGCGAGCGTACTTATCCGCCATACCTCGCTACCTCTCCATTTTTTACTGTAATTAGACACATTTGACCACCAACTCGCCAAAAACGAATGTACTAAAAAATCTATTTGTCCGCTCGCGTCAATCTCCGCCCCCACCTTGTTATTTTTGCCTCGCCACCTTTTAGGTGGCGGGCAAGGTACAAAACAATAGGAAAGCCACTAGACGCCAGTCTATACATATATAAAAGGCAGTAATATCAGCATTGTACTTACATTGTTCATTTCAGCAGCTATGGAGAGAATTCTGTTTTTGTTTATTCTCCGTTTGATGCAAATCCGGGCTAGAAGACAGAATACTGGAAATGTAGCTAATCGTATCGTTAGAAGAAGGAGAGTTCGTGTCCCCCGTGTATTCCTTCCACGGGTTGGTTTGCACGGCCTTTCTGACCGAGAGATCATACAAAGATTCCGGCTTGATCGTGAATCGATATTACACCTGTATCGAGAGATTGAAGATCATTTGGAGCCGATGACTGCTCGTTCACAAGCTATTCCGGGACTTCTGAAACTATTAGCTGCATTGCATTTTTTTGCAACAGGCTCCTTTCAGGCAGTTTCTAGCGTCATTATTGGAATGAGTCAATCTGCTTTTTCACGACACTTATCCAAAGTAATAGGGGCTATGATGGTTATTTTTCATCGATATGTTTGTTTGCCATCTACCCCTGAAGAATGGCAATCTATCAAGTCAAATTTCTATAGGATGGCTGGGATGCCCAATGTCCTAGGTGCCATAGACTGTACCTTTGTTGCTGTAAGACCACTTCAAGCTCGTGAGGAGATCTATAGGAATAGAAAGCATTTCCATTCCTTGAATGTCCAGATGGTCTGTGACCCCAACATGAGGATTATCAGTGTCCGTTCTAACTTTCCTGGCTCCTGTCATGATTCTTACATTTTAAGGCAGACTGGGTTATACCGGAAGTTCGAGGACGGAAATATGCCTGACGGATGGCTTCTAGGTAAGCATAACTGGCGTCTAATATGTCTCTCATTTCAATGTACCAAAATTGCGCCCAATTTGTCGACAGTAATCTGTATAGTTTAATTGTATTGTATAGTTCTGAATCTTTATAATTATTCTTATATTAATATTTATATTTATTATATCTTCTATTAGGAGATGGAGGGTACTCATGTACAGAATGGCTGTTGACTCCCTATAACAACCCACAGACCAGAAGTCAAGTACGTTTCAATGAAGCTCACCGATCTACCAGGGGGATTATTGAGAGGACTTTCGGTCTTTTGAAAATGCGGTTTCGATGTCTTGATCGTTCTGGTGGTGCTATGCAGTATGCACCAGAGAAAGTTGCAAAAATTATATTGGTTTGCTGCATACTGCACAATATTGCAATTAAAAGAGGCTGTCCATTAGAAGATGAAGATCCAATAGATGCTGATGATTTACCAGAAGAAATATGTGTAGAACAAGCTAATAGGCGTGGAAATGCAACAAGGGACATGGTTTCAGAACAATATTTTGTGTTTGAGGATTAAAGTTTCAGTTGATCAATAAAAAACTTTCTTTATTAACTTGTCTCCATTTTTTTTTAAGAATTAAGGTTATTAAAAATCACTCATGATAAACAGTTAAATACATAACAGTTGTTGCTCTTCAATTATCAAAGGTTTCAAATAAATAAAGTTTATGATCAAAGTTATTACAGACAATATATTATAGGTAATACATTGTCTTTGTGACATCACACTAGTGTCTACAGCTGCTCTCACTCTTTTACATATGTGATTATTGTAATGTAATCCCTCCATAGCTGATGCTAATTCATTGTATTGTGTCATTGAATTGTAGCTGTAACAAGCGACAGTATATTCAACAGTGCTTTGTTATCAGATTGGATTTTTGAGTTAAAAAAGACTTGCTAATTTTATTTCTTTTATTCTAACCTCTATTTTTAACAGCTACTAGGTTTTCCCATATTCAAATAAATACCTTAAGGGCTTACTCTTAGCACTTATTTTCTTAACCTTTATAATATATTTTTGCATTCAAGATTTGTTAAAAGAATAGTGGCATATAGAAAATAATGGCAAAATAAATTATTTTATTAAAAAATTATAATCTTTAAACATTATATATTAACAATTGTAAACCAAAGTAACTTTTTAATACATATAAACACATCTGAAAAAAAAGGAAATGTTTAGAAACCAAATAACAATTGTAAACCAAAATAAATTCTAATACATATACACACATATGAAACAAAGAAAATGTTTAGAAACAAAATAACAATTGTAAACCAAACAACATTGTAATACATATAAACACATCTTAAAAAAATTAAGGCCTAGATTTGGAGTTCGGCGGTAGCCGTCAAAACCAGCGTTAGAGGCTCCTAACGCTGGTTTTGGCCGCCCGCTGGTATTTGGAGTCAGTGATTAAAGGGTCTAACGCTCACTTTTCAGCCGCGACTTTTCCATACCGCAGATCCCCCTACGCCATTTGCGTAGCCTATCTTTTCAATGGGATCTTTCTAACGCTGGTATTTAGAGTCATTTCTGAAGTGAGCGTTAGAGCTCTAACGACAAGATTCCAGCCGCCTGAAAATAGCAGGAGTTAAGAGCTTTCTGGCTAACGCCGGTTTATAAAGCTCTTAACTACTGTACCCTAAAGTACACTAACACCCATAAACTACCTATGTACCCCTAAACCGAGCTCCCCCCACATCGCCGCCACTCGATTAAAATTTTTAACCCCTAATCTGCCGACCGCCACCTACGTTATACTTATGTACCCCTAATCTGCTGCCCCTAACCCCGCCGACCCCTATATTATATTTCTTAACCCCTAACTTGCCCCCCACAACGTCGCCGCAAGCTACTTAAAATAATTAACCCCTAATCTTCCGACCGCAAATCGCCGCCACCTACGTTATCCCTATGTACCCCTAATCTGCTACCCCTAACATCGCCAACCCCTATATTATATTTATTAACCCCTAATCTGCCCCCCTCAACGTCGCCGACACCTGCCTACACTTATTAACCCCTAATCTGCCGAGCGGACCTGAGCGCTACTATAATAAAGTTATTAACCCCTAATCCGCCTCACTAACCCTATCATAAATAGTATTAACCCCTAATCTGCCCTCCCTAACATCGCCGACACCTAACTTCAATTATTAACCCCTAATCTGCCGACCGGAGCTCACCGCTATTCTAATAAATGTATTAACCCCTAAAGCTAAGTCTAACCCTAACACTAACACCCCCCTAAGTTAAATATAATTTTTATCTAACGAAATAAATTAACTCTTATTAAATAAATGATTCCTATTTAAAGCTAAATACTTACCTGTAAAATACATCCTAATATAGCTACAATATAAATTATAATTATATTATAGCTATTTTAGGATTAATATTTATTTTACAGGTAACTTTGTAATTATTTTAACCAGGTACAATAGCTATTAAATAGTTAAGAACTATTTAATAGTTACCTAGTTAAAATAATAACAAAATTACCTGTAAAATAAGTCCTAACCTAAGATATAATTAAACCTAACACTACCCTATCAATAAAATAATTAAATAAACTACCTACAATTACCTACAATTAACCTAACACTACACTATCAATAAATTAATTAAACACAATTCCTACAAATAAATACAATTAAATAAACTAGCTAAAGTACAAAAAATAAAAAAGATCTAAGTTACAGAAAATAAAAAAATATTTACAAACATAATAAAAATATTACAACAATTTTAAACTAATTACACCTACTCTAAGCCCCCTAATAAAATAACAAAGCCCCCCAAAATAAAAAATTCCCTACCCTATTCTAAATTAAAAAAGTTACAAGCTCTTTTACCTTACCAGCCCTGAACAGGGCCCTTTGCGGGGCATGCCCCAAGAATTTCAGCTCTTTTGCCTGTAAAAGAATAAATACAATACCCCCCCCCCAACATTACAACCCACCACCCACATACCCCTAATCTAACCCAAACCCCCCTTAAATAAACCTAACACTAAGCCCCTGAAGATCTTCCTACCTTGTCTTCACCATACCAGGTTCACCGATCCGTCCTGAAGAGCTCCTCCGATGTCCTGATCCAAGCCCAAGCGGGGGCTGAAGAGGTCCATGATCCGGTCAAAGTCTTCATCCAAGCGGGGCAGAAGAGGATCTTCCATCCGATTGAAGTCATCATCCAGGCGGCATCTTCGATCTTCTTCCATCCGGAGCGAAGCGGCAGGATCCTGAAGATATCCAGCGCGGAACATCCATCCGGACCGACGACTGAACGACGAATGACTGTTCCTTTAAGGGACGTCATCCAAGATGGCGTCCCTCGAATTCCGATTGGCTGATAGGATTCTATCAGCCAATCGGAATTAAGGTAGGAATTTTCTGATTGGCTGATGGAATCAGCCAATCAGAATCAAGTTCAATCCGATTGGCTGATCCAATCAGCCAATCAGATTGAGCTCGCATTCTATTGGCTGTTCCGATCAGCCAATAGAATGCGAGCTCAATCTGATTGGCTGATTGGATCGGCCAATCGGATTGAACTAGATTCTGATTGGCTGATTCCATCAGCCAATCAGAAAATTCCTACCTTAATTCCGATTGGCTGATAGAATCCTATCAGCCAATCGGAATTCGAGGGACGCCATCTTGGATGACGTCCCTTAAAGGAACAGTCATTCGTCGTTCAGTCGTCGGTCCGGATGTTCCGCGCTGGATGTCTTCAGGATCCTGCCGCTTCGCTCCGGATGGAAGAAGATCGAAGATGCCGCCTGGATGATGACTTCAATCGGATGGAAGATCCTCTTCTGCCCCGCTTGGATGAAGACTTTGACCGGATCATGGACCTCTTCAGCCCCCGCTTGGGCTTGGATCAGGACATCGGAGGAGCTCTTCAGGACGGATCGGTGAACCTGGTATGGTGAAGACAAGGTAGGAAGATCTTCAGGGGCTTAGTGTTAGGTTTATTTAAGGGGGGTTTGGGTTAGATTAGGGGTATGTGGGTGGTGGGTTGTAATGTTGGGGGGGGGGGTATTGTATTTATTCTTTTACAGGCAAAAGAGCTGAAATTCTTGGGGCATGCCCCGCAAAGGGCCCTGTTCAGGGCTGGTAAGGTAAAAGAGCTTGTAACTTTTTTTAATTTAGAATAGGGTAGGGAATTTTTTATTTTGGGGGGCTTTGTTATTTTATTAGGGGGCTTAGAGTAGGTGTAATTAGTTTAAAATTGTTGTAATATTTTTATTATGTTTGTAAATATTTTTTTATTTTCTGTAACTTAGATCTTTTTTATTTTTTGTACTTTAGCTAGTTTATTTAATTGTATTTATTTGTAGGAATTGTATTTAATTAATTTATTGATAGTGTAGTGTTAGGTTAATTATAGGTAATTGTAGGTAGTTTATTTAATTAATTTATTGATAGGGTAGTGTTAGGTTTAATTATATCTTAGGTTAGGACTTATTTTACAGGTAATTTTGTTATTATTTTAACTAGGTAACTATTAAATAGTTCTTAACTATTTAATAGCTATTGTACCTGGTTAAAATAATTACAAAGTTACCTGTAAAATAAATATTAATCCTAAAATAGCTATAATATAATTATAATTTATATTGTAGCTATATTAGGATGTATTTTACAGGTAAGTATTTAGCTTTAAATAGGAATCATTTATTTAATAAGAGTTAATTTATTTCGTTAGATAAAAATTATATTTAACTTAGGGGGGTGTTAGTGTTAGGGTTAGACTTAGCTTTAGGGGTTAATACATTTATTAGAATAGCGGTGAGCTCCGGTCGGCAGATTAGGGGTTAATAATTGAAGTTAGGTGTCGGCGATGTTAGGGAGGGCAGATTAGGGGTTAATACTATTTATGATAGGGTTAGTGAGGTGGATTAGGGGTTAATAACTTTATTATAGTAGCGCTCAGGTCCGCTCGGCAGATTAGGGGTTAATAAGTGTAGGCAGGTGTCGGCGACGTTGAGGGGGGCAGATTAGGGGTTAATAAATATAATATAGGGGTCGGCGATGTTAGGGCAGCAGATTAGGGGTACATAGGGATAACGTAGGTTGCGGCGGTTTACGGAGCGGCAGATTAGGGGTTTAAAAAAATATGCAGGGGTCAGCGATAGCGGGGGCGGCAGATTAGGGGTTAATAAGTGTAAGGTTAGGGGTGTTTAGACTCGGGGTACATGTTAGAGTGTTAGGTGCAGACGTAGGAAGTGTTTCCCCATAGGAAACAATGGGGCTGCGTTAGGAGCTGAACGCTGCTTTTTTGCAGGTGTTAGGTTTTTTTTCAGCTCAAACAGCCCCATTGTTTCCTATGGGAGAATCGTGCACGAGCACGTTTTTGAGGCCGGCCGCGTCCGTAAGCAACTCTGGTATCGAGAGTTGCATTTGCGGTAAAAATGTTCTACGCTCCTTTTTTGGAGCCTAACGCAGCATTTGATTAAACTCTCGATACCAGAGTTAAATTTATGGTGCGGCCAGAAAAAAGCCCGCGGAGCGTTAACAGCCCTTTTACCGCCGAACTCCAAATCTAGGCCTAAATGTTTAGAAACAAAATAAAAATTGTAAACCAAAATAAATTTTAATACATAAAAACACATCTGAAACAAATAAAATGTTTAGAAACAAAATAACAATTGTAAACAAAGTAAATTTTAATACATATCAACACATCTGAAACAAAGAAAATGTATAGAAAACAAATATCATTTGTAATAACTATCAACATCGATATTTACAAACCTTCCTAAAATACATTAATCTACATATACATTATATTTTTCTCTATTTTTCGGGGATACATATCTATATCAATGCGCTAATGATTGACATAACGATTAATCACGTCATCGTCTAACATGTCGCGTCCTGAACCTTTTGGTGCTGGAGAATTGGTGATATTAGTTTATGCCATGGATAAATATTTCCCTAAACGGATTGGTGGTGTGAGGGGAGTGAGACAGGAATGCAGAGACAAAATTATATACGAGATGCTGAGAAGAATGCATCGTATTTCAAAAATTAAAAGAACAAGACGACAGTGTCTTAGAAAATATAGTGATTTGAAGAGAAGAGAACCGAAGTACTATAAATCGATTCGAAGATTGATAAGGACATGTAAGTTTCAAAATTATATATGAAATAATTTTTAATAATATAAAAAAAGGGTTTATTTTTGAACTGCGTCATCATTGACGAATCCAGGAAAATAATATTTGAGTGTTACTTTGACTATATTAGTATATACAATTGCAAAAAGTTACAAAAGTAAGCATGCAGAACTGAGTTAGTAGATTAAAATTTAACTATATTACTATATACACTAAAAAGGTTAGAAAACTTAGCATACAAAAATGAGTTAGTAGAGTAAAATATAACTATATTAGTATATACACCATTGAAACATGCAGAACTGAGTTAGTAGAATAAAATATAAATATATTACTATATAACATTGAAACATGTTAGAAAAGTAAGCATGCAGAACTGAATGTTTTGAAAACCAAAAATTACTTGGAATAATTAATTAAAAAAATTTTATTAAAATTTTTTATTATATATATGTTTATAGATATGAGAAGTAGGAGAATGAAGTGTGCACACCCACCACGCTACTTAAGGTCAATGTTAGTGCAAACACCCAGAAGTGAAGCTCTTTCTCCACCTTTGCCAATAACACTATTGGATATTGAATTATCTCCAAATCCATATGAAATTTGTCATAAAGAGACACAGACAGGTAATGACTTATTATTTAAATTTTAAATCATATATTTTAGGTTTTTGCTTAAAAAGTTTAGCATGCAATATTAATAAAGTTGCTAATTTACTTCTATTATCATTTTTTTCCTCATTAACTTTCTATCTTTATTTGAAAAAGAAGGCATCTAAGCTAAGGAGCCAGCCAATTTTTGGTTGAGCACCATGGACAGCACTCTTTGATTGGTTCTGTCCAATTAGCAAGTACAACACAGTTGGTTCACCAAAAATGGGCTGGCATCTAAACTTAGATTCTTGCTTTTCAAATAAAGATACAAAAAGAATGAAGTAAAATAGAAAGTATATTGAAATTGCATGCACTATCTGAATCATGAAACTTAGAAATTGGTTTCTATGTCCCTTTTAATGATTATTATTATTATTGTTTTAAATAATATATACAAGGTTTTTGAATTAATAGTTTTCTATCTTTATCTTTGTAATTTCGTTCATAGATATTACCATGGAAGACATGGAAACTAGTATGGAAATGGAAGAATTTCAAAATCCTAATAGTGTGACAATATTTGAAGCATTGACTTCAGATGATATTCAACCAAGGATAGAAGTTTTACCAACAATGATGTTAGATAAAGGTATGTTTCATACTCAGTAATCTTAAATCTAAGAAAATCCAAGTTTTAACTAATACATATTGTATATTTCAAATAGGAGTTGGCTCAGATGAAAGCTTTAAAGGAGTGGACATAAGTGTAGAAGCTAATATAGTAGATAACGTAGATAACAGCACATCAGGAGGTAATATTTGTGATGAAAAACCCTATCATACATTGAATATGTATATGAAAATTGAATTAAAATTTGCTTTGCATTTATTTTTCTACAGATTTATCTTCAACATCAACTATTGAAACTGCAGACAAAAGTACTCAGAGTTGTCTAGAAGATCATGATCATGTTAAACTAAAAATTTCTAAAATTAGGGCAACTTTGGGAATGTTAATGGAGCAAGTAGATTTTTTATACCGTAAATATGTAATTTGATTTCATTTTTTGTTTTGTCATGATTAATAACTGAGAAAAACTTTTGTGTTGAAGAATCAAAAGTGAGTTTGAATTTATGTAAATAAACGTTTTTTTTTGGCCATAAAAAAATTTGTCTTTATTAAATAATAACATTTTAAACTTAAAGGGACACTGTATCCAAATTTTATCTTTTGTGATTCAGATAGAGCATGCAATTGTAAGCAAATTTCAAATGTACTCCTATTATCAAATTTGCATGCTCTATCTGAATCACAAAAGAAAAAATTTGAGTACAGTGTCCCTTTAAAATACACAAAAAATAACTTAGTAAACAATATACAGATTAAAAAAATGAACAGTGAGTAACATTTTAAACGTAAAGGGACACTGTATCCAAATTTTATCTTTTGTGATTCAGATAGAGCATGCAATTTTAAGCAACTTTCAAATGTACTCCTATATTATCAAATTTGCATGCTCTATCTGAATCACAAAAGAAAAAATTTGAGTACAGTGTCCCTTTAAAATACACAAAAAATAACTTAGTAAACAATATACAGATTAAAAAAATGAACAGTGAGTAACATTTTAAACGTAAAGGGACACTGTATCCAAATTTTATCTTTTGTGATTCAGATAGAGCATGCAATTTTAAGCAACTTTCAAATGTACTCCTATATTATCAAATGTGCATGCTCTATCTGAATCACAAAAGAAAAAATTTGAGTACAGTGTCCCTTTAAAATACACAAAAAATAACTTAGTAAACAATATACAGATTAAAAAAATGAACAGTGAGTAACATTTTAAACGTAAAGGGACACTGTATCCAAATTTTATCTTTTGTGATTCAGATAGAGCATGCAATTTTAAGCAACTTTCAAATGTACTCCTATATTATCAAATTTGCATGCTCTATCTGAATCACAAAAGAAAAAATTTGAGTACAGTGTCCCTTTAAAATACACAAAAAATAACTTAGTAAACAATATACAGATTAAAAAAATGAACAGTGAGTAACATTTTAAACGTAAAGGGACACTGTATCCAAATTTTATCTTTTGTGATTCAGATAGAGCATGCAATTTTAAGCAACTTTCAAATGTACTCCTATATTATCAAATTTGCATGCTCTATCTGAATCACAAAAGAAAAAATTTGAGTACAGTGTCCCTTTAAAATACACAAAAAATAACTTAGTAAACAATATACAGATTAAAAAAATGAACAGTGAGTAACATTTTAAACGTAAAGGGACACTGTATCCAAATTTTATCTTTTGTGATTCAGATAGAGCATGCAATTTTAAGCAACTTTCAAATGTACTCCTATATTATCAAATTTGCATGCTCTATCTGAATCACAAAAGAAAAAATTTGAGTACAGTGTCCCTTTAAAATACACAAAAAATAACTTAGTAAACAATATACAGATTAAAAAAATGAACAGTGAGTAACATTTTAAACGTAAAGGGACACTGTATCCAAATTTTATCTTTTGTGATTCAGATAGAGCATGCAATTTTAAGCAACTTTCAAATGTACTCCTATATTATCAAATTTGCATGCTCTATCTGAATCACAAAAGAAAAAATTTGAGTACAGTGTCCCTTTAAAATACACAAAAAATAACTTAGTAAACAATATACAGATTAAAAAAATTAACAGTGAGTAACATTTTAAACGTAAAGGGACACTGTATCCAAATTTTATCTTTTGTGATTCAGATAGAGCATGCAATTTTAAGCAACTTTCAAATGTACTCCTATTATCAAATTTGCATGCTCCATCTGAATCACAAAAGAAAAAATTTGAGTACAGTGTCCCTTTAAAATACACAAAAAATAACTTAGTAAACAATATACAGATTAAAAAAATGAACAGTGACTAAATAATACAAAATGTTCACTCCAGACGTGGCCTCTTTGGGTCTGTTGTCGCCTCCCTTTCACTGACAATAGCCAACAGAGATTGTAATGTCCTTTCGCTGATGGTTAAAGCTCTGTTAATTTGATGGTTTTTCTCTTCATCCATCTGCCTCTGCCACTGGAACATCTCTCTTTGCAGCTGTAATTTCTGCATCTCTATCTCATTCCTTTGCATTTCTATTTCCACATTTTTTTCTGACAGAGCAGCCCAGCGTTCAATATTTGTGTTAATAATATTTTGCATTTCTCTGTGGTCCTCTCTGTATTGCCTTGCCAGTGTCACCATTTCCCTCAATGCAACATCGCCCAATAGTCCTTCTGCCGGTGTATTGTCAATATTTACACCACCTGTTTGCAGTGCAATTGGTGGTGCCTGTGTTTCAACAGGTTCCTCAATGTTTTCTGGTGTGTGAATTTCATCCGGTTGCGCATCTCCCAAATCTTCAAGAATATCTGGAGTCTCACTTCCATCATGCCCTCCTGGTGGTTCATCTTGAATGGGATTTTCCACTATCGGCATGAGATTGATAGTGATCTCCCTTGATGAGTTTTCTTCTTCTAGATCAAGACATAGCAAATTGTTAGTAAATAAAAATAAAATGTTATAAAAACACTTGCAGAAATAGAATAGAAGGAGAGAGCAGATACAACCGTCATACACCAATTTAATTTATATTATATATTTATACATATGTGATACATACCATCAAATAATGGAGATGAATGTCCAGTCAATCGCTGGAAAAGACGTCCCAAATCACCTATAAAAAAATAAATAACATAAAAATAAATAAATAAAATGTTTTTTTGTCAATGTAACGATATATTCAAAATTATTAATGGAAATGTATTTTGCAATTAACTGGACACTGAAGCAAAAATAATCTTTTTGAGAATAAGATATATTGCATGGAATTTCTATCAGCTTTCTTATGTAATAAGAAAAAAAAAATGTAAAAAAAAAAAAATGGAGATAAAAGAGATAAAACACACAACATTGAAATTATTCATTTGTAAAGTACTTACCAGTTGATCTACCAACACCAGTTTGTGGAGTGCTGGTCCTTAGATCAGGAAGTGTGTCCGCAGAGGAAGTTGTGTGTGTAACATTAGATGATGAGCGTATTAATTGTCCATGTGTAAAACTGGCCGAAGGTCTGGAAACAGCTGCAACGGGTGGTCTTGAAACCGCAGAAGATGACGTAGAACAAGTGGGCACTTCGTTACTCCTCACAGGCTCTGCTTGTGTTGTTGGCATCGCTTTAAAAAAAAAAAAAAAAAAAAAATTAGGTTTATTTTGTATTTCTAGTTGAAACTGAAAGCTAAAAGTGTTAATAATAATAATTACATCAGTGAATGCAGGCTCAATCATTAAAGGGACATGCCAACCACCTTTTTTTATGATTTGGAAAGAGAATGCAGTTATAAACATCTTTCTAATTTACTAATATTATCTAATTTGTTTTATTCTCTTGATATTCTTTTTTGAAAAGCATTTGATTAATGCACAAAGAAGCCTCGTGTGATTGGCTCAACATGTGTATTTATTTTTTTGGCGTCAACTATGTGCATAGCTATATCTGAAAAAAAGTATGTTTATAAAGCGGAGAACAATTTGGAAAGATGTTAACAATAATATTCTATAGTCAAATAACGCAACATGGAAGTCAATAGATCAGAAATTTAAGAAGGCATGTGATCTGGGGTTAGTCTCATGATTAATGTCGGACATACAATATTATTTTAATAGTTTCAAATTACATTATTTCTATTGTCATTATCTCTTTAAGGTTTCTATGCAATACTGGTTTGAAAATAAACACATGGGTGTTATCTTTCGGGATCACTATATTAATAATCAACAAATCTTTAGTTCCGTTAGACCATTAAAAAAAAGGCAGTATAACAACACTATTATTGTACAATACCTTATACATATATGCGACATAAATGATTACAGTATTTGGGGCCTAAATGGCTTGTACAATCCCTTATACATATATGCAACATAAATGATTACAGTATTTGGGGCCTAAATGGCTTGTACAATCCCTTATACATATATGCGACATAAATGATTACAGTATTTGGGGCCTAGATGGCATATAGGATACTGAAGCGTAAGAAGTCAGATAATGTTATTTTAAAGAACTATATTTTGGAGACAATGACCTATCATAACTTTAAAAAAAACATTTACGTCAACTATGTTGTACATTTACCTCTTAAATCACTGTCACAATCATCGGTTATGCCAGTGATGATCTCCGGTCCCAGACGCTGAACAAGCTTCTGCTCATAATCATTGAGGTCTGCCACATATGCTGGTCCACCTCCGGTAGCACGTGCCGAATTTTTCTCTCTGGCCAATTTAGCTTTGGCGAAGCGTTTAATGTCGTTGTAACGCTTCTTCAGCTGATCGACATCCTTTTTTCCTGGACCCTGGGCACTAACAGCGTCGCTGATCCTTTGCCAGATCTGCTTCCTTCTAGAAAAATTTGTCTGTTTGACACGACATCCAAACAAATAATCATAAGAGTCAATAATCATATCAATCAAAACGACGTTTTGCTGATGAGAAAAGTGAGGATTCTTGGATTTTGAAGCGGTTTCAGATCCAGATGAAGCCATATCGAAATTGTAAATAAAGATCACAAAAACGAGCGCTCTGTAATTACTCTCCAAAAATTTTGGAACAATAATACAGTTGTTTAGAAAAGTTGTCCATTTATAGGAGCAAAATTCTATTCCCGCTTCTACTATGACGTTCATGACACCTTACATGTCACGTGTTAACAATTGGCCAGACAATTGAACTGAAAGTTAAGTACATCAGCTTATTCGCGGCGAGCGAGGCGTCAAATTTATCAATATTCCGCCACTGCTCGCGGCGGGTTAGACGTGTCTATTTATTGTGTGATTATTAGTACATAGCTACAGCGGACACCATTTCACCTGCGGCGAGTAACTGCGAGTTTAGCCGCGTCTAAAATGACGGATGAATTGACGGCTTAGTACATGGAGCCCTAAGTGAATAGTAAATTTAACTTAGCAGACAGTGCCGACAGGAAATGCAAAAACTATCACAGGTATAATGAGACAAAGGATTAAGGCATGTTAAAAAGATAAAAAAGACTACCAAGCAGTGGCGGCTGGTGACTTTTGAAGATGGGGGAGCACTAGCCCCGCCCCTCAGATGGCTCCGCCCATTTTATTGTGTGTGTATGTATATATATATATATATATATATATATACATACACACACATACATACACACACACTCTGCCAGTTACCTTAACACATCCTTGTACAAGGTGAGGGCAGTGTGTTATGTGTATTACTGTGTGTTGTATGTACATAACTAACCTGTGTATATTGAAAGACAAGAGCACCATATACACCCTGCAGTTACTATATATATATATATATATATATATATATATATTATATATACTGGGTACAAGAGTCCTGTTACTGGGGCAGTATAAGGACATATATATATTTATTTATATTTATAAAGTCCTTATACTGCCCCAGTGACAGGACTCTTGTACCCAGTATATATATTAGTACATACACACCTCCAGTAACACATCCCTGCCATACATATGTAGTGCAACATCATCTCCAGCACTTACTGTCTGACATTCACATCACAGTATTAGCTCCTGCCTGTCTCTCACTGGCACATCATCCACATGAATCCATTAAACTTGGCTGAACAGACAGACGCACACTTAGAATAGATTTGACACGGATGCCAGTGTCTCACTCAGCACCACTAATGAGAGCAAGTGTGATTCCACCCTGTGCCATGGGCTGATCATCTTTATTACCTATCTCCATCTCTCGGTGTCACCCCTCCCATCAGGATGCAGTGAGGATGCTGTGATATCCAGAGCACAGCATCCTGATACAAACCCATCACTGTCAGCCTTTATGCTGCACACACACCCTCCTTACCTGTCCCACCTCCTGCTGCCTCTAACACCCCTTAAGCAGGGTCACAGCCGTCCCTCCATCCCCGGATACACTTGCAGGCTGTGCAAGGACAAGTCATCCATACTGCACTGATTGCAGGGATGTCCCAGGCTGCTGCATGTGATTCGCCTCCTGCTCCTCCCCCCCCCCCCCCCCGAGCACCCAGATCCGCCAGTCTGAGCCTCCACCACATACCTGTTAGCCTGTGATGGTTTCCTTAGAAGATTCCAGTTTCACTTTCACTTTAAACCCCGGGATTGCCCCTGCTGGCCACAATCAGCAGCAGAGGTCTCTTAAAGCCAGGCAGTGTGTGAGAAGTCAGTGCGAATCTTCAGCTTCCCTATTGTTTGTCTTCTATGCGTTGCTGTGTAACACAGCAACGCATAAAAGACAAACAATAGGGTACTAGTACTACCCGGCAAAGTGGCCTGCAGGCGCAGCCTATCCGAGGGCACACAGGCAACTTGGCTAGAATGCCTGTTTGATGCGGGGGAGGAGCCGGTGATGCAGGGATACCTGCAGCCAATCAGAGCGCAGTTGAACTTGGCTCCTTGAAGTTGTCCCTCCCCACTCGCACACTTCAGCTTGTGCGAACAGGGATCTGAATGCAAGCAGTTTAAGCCTGGCCCACATGCCTGCAGTGAAATAGACTTCACTGACAGGCAGGGTATAGGGCTCTATCACACGTGCGATTGCCTTAAAGAGACACACCAGGAACCAAAATTTTTTTACTGTAATAAAAAAAAAGCATCAGATTTTTTTTGGGGGGGTTAGAAATAAAATATAATTTTTCTAATAGGGGGCTATTGGAAAAATTATATTTTATTCAGCAAAAAAAAAAATTTCCTCTGCATCTGACAGGGGGGCACGTGCTCATGTGCACAAATGGAGGAGCCTCCACTGCTACCAAGTGTCAAAGAGCCAGTAGATAATAAGATACACAAGGCTGGAACAGAACAAAAAACAGGAACTATGAAGAAATAGAAATTGAGGATTTTGTGAGCAGGAAACCAGGGTATCAGAAAGTCTGATCACTGGAGAGAATGTAATAAGGAAAGTTATAGGACTCATTAGTAAGGAAGTCTATGTGCCTCGTACATTACTAAACTATTCTAAGCATAGATGAGAATTTCGATGCCAAATCTTTTTTTCAGTAGTAAAACATTTAAAGCCACTTGTCTTCTCATGTGTGTGCAGTTTAATGCAGCCACTGCAGAGCACAAGTAAGAAACAATCGGCTAGATTACGAGTTTTGCAATACGTCTTTTAACGCTGAAAAATGGTCTATTGCGCTGGAATGGCCAGGGACGCATATTACAAGTCGCAGCGGTATAGCTAGACTGCAAGCATTTTAGCCTGTAACGCAACATCTATTCCACACTCAAAAAAATTACGATTGAGTGCAGGATTTTCATACCCCCATATTACAGATTGTGCGGTCCAGCTAAAATGCTTGCGTTACAACCTATACCGACACGATCCATACCGCCATCTGAAACCAGTAGTTATGGAGTTTGCGAAACAAAAATATTTCACAAAACTCATAACTAAACTGTTACAAAGTATTCTAACACCCATAAACTACCTATTAACCCCTAAACCGCTGCCCTCCCATAACGCAAACACTATATTAAACTTATTAACCCCTAAACTGCCGCCCACCCACATCGCAACTATTAAATAAACCTATTAACCCCTAATCCGCCACCCTGACATCGCCGACGCTATATAAACCTATTAACCCCTAAACCGCCGCTCCCCGACATCGCTGACACTAATAAAAGTTATAAACCCCTAATCTGCCGCTCAACATCGCCGACACCTAAACATATTAACCCCTAAACCACTGCTCCCCGACACTAATAAAAGTTATTAACCCCTAATCCACCACTCCCCGACATCTCCAACACCTAAATAAACCTATTAACCCCTAAACTGCTGGCCCCCCACATCGCCAACACTATAATAAAGAATTAACCCCTAAACCTCCAGCCCCCCACTTTGTAACTACTAAAACTATTAACCCCTAAACCACCGGCCTCCCCACATCGCAAAACACTAAATTAAACTATTAACCCCTAAACCTAACACCCCCCTAACTTTAAATTCAAATTACAATATTACTATTCTGAAATAAATAAAAACTTACCTGTGAAATAAAAAAATCTAAGTTTAAACTATAAATTAACCTAACATAACTATTCTAATAAAATAAAAAAAACTACCAAATAAAAATCATAAATTACATGATTAAAAATCCTAGCACTACGAAAAAAATAAAAAAAATATAAAATTACAAAAAAGAATAAACACTAAATACGCCGTATTCCACGTCATTCCTTGCAGTCGGGTAGTGGTGGCTTTAAAGCAGTTAGGAACTTGTAAAGTGGTACTTACTGCATTTTCCTAACAACTGCTGCCATAGTTTAGAAAGCCAGAGTTGGCTACTCTGTTCTTTCTTTTTCAAAGGTCTCTGTGAGGAACTGTGTCCTCTCATATACCTTGTAACTGTCTACATGCGGACAGTGGAGCAGATAAGTGCTTTTTCTTCCAGTTGCACTTAACAAATTAAAAGACTGCTTTTTTATTAGGACATAGATGATCCTGTTGTATGGGTTACACTAGGGAATGAAGCGGGCACTGTAGCATGTGTGAGACTAACGTTTAAACTCTTTTAAAAAGAAAGGGTAAAATGTTTTTTTAGGCTTTATTTTCTGACACATATTTACTTGATAAAACAATACAAGTTTAAACTGAAAGTAAGGCTGAATTTTCTATTTCAGCAGCTTATTTCCCCTTTGCTTTAAAATAAAACAATGCAACATTTTAAACTGTGAGGTTTAAAAAAACGGTTATTTCTTGTACTCAGTGTACCAGGAAGTAATGCCTCTCTGTCTCGCAGCAGTAATTTGAGAGGCAGTTGTGGTCACATGACCGGCTTTACTTCATAACGTTTCTGAGGAAAAAGTTGTTTTTCTACATTTTTGGGTGATCTGGTCTTAATTGATAGCGGTAAGGCACCTCAGTAATTGAGGTGTAGCGTTGCCTGAGGGGTATTTTAGAAGTTTATTTTAGAAGTTTATTTGATGTTTATTAAATGTTTTTTCTTAACTATTCTCACATAATTTTAGCTGGGGATCGATCCTAATTTGGGATAAAATTTAAAGTGTATTGTGTCCTTGGCTTATTTTAATTGAATATTAAAATCTTTGAAACTTATCTGTACAAGTTTATTTACTATTTCTCAACATGTCTGATATGGAGCAAGAGCCTACTCTCATGAATTCATGCTTATTATGTTTAGATGCACAAATTGCAGCTCCTATGCAATTTTGTTCTTCATGTATCAAGAAAACCTTACAAAATAAAGGTAAAACTTTTGAGCCTAATGTCTTTCAGGATTATTCTGTTAAAATAATACCTCAGCTTTCTCCTGCTACATCCCAAGCCTCAATTGCAGCTCCTATGCAATTTTGTTCTTCATGTGTCAAGAAAACCTTGCAAAATAAAGGTAAAACTTTTGAGCCTAATGTCTCTCAGGATGATTCTGTTAAAATAATACCTCAGCTTTCTCCTGCTACATCCCAAGCCTCAATGGTGTCACATGCAGTGCCCTGCGGTTCCTCTATAACTTCTAGTGGAGTTTATTTAAAAGCAGAAATTGCTGCCCAGGTATCTTCAGGGGTATCTGCGGCATTAGCTGCCATTCCCAGATTACAGTGAAAACGCAAGAGGAAATCTAGAAATTCAGAAAGTAAGGTGCCTGTCCTCAGTTCTGCTTCCCAAGTTGCCCTTTCTCATAAGTCTGATGAGAAAGATACATTGGGACTTACTGAGGGTGAAATCTCAGATTAGGACAGTATAATTCCTTCTTCTGAGACTGAGGTGGTATCCTTCAGATTTAAGCTTGAACACCTTTGTATACAGCTAAAGGAGGTTTTAGCTACTTTAGATGACTCAGATACCCCTGTCGTTGTCACTCCTAAGAAATCTAGTAAACTTAATAGTTTATTTGATTAACCTTCCACTTCGGAGGTTTTTCCTGGCCGGACCGTGCTAGGGAGATTATCTCACAAGAATGGGAGAAAACAGGGGTGTCTTTTTCCCCGTCTCCCATTTTTAAGATAATGTTTCCTGTCGAGGACTCCATTAAAGACCCTTGGTATACTGTACCCAAAGTTGAAGGGGGCGTTTCCACTCTGGCTAAGAGAACTACTATTCCTATTGAGGATAGCTGCCCTTTTAAGGATCCGATGGACAAGAAGCTGGAGGCTTATTTGAAAAAGATTAATGTTCATCAAGGTTTCCAATGGCAACCTGCAGTGTGTATTGCCACCGTGACTAGTGCAGCATCTTATTGGTTCAATGCCTTGTCTGATTCTCTTCAAGTAGAGACGTCCATGGATAAAATTCAATATAGGATTAAAGCTCTTAAATTGGCTGATTCCTTTATTGCAGATACCATTTTACAGGTTGTTAGACTAGGAGCTAAAACTTCTAGTTTTGCTGTCCTAGCCCGCAGGGCGTTATAGTTTAAATCCTGGTCTGCGGACGTTTCCTCTACAGTCAAGCTTCTGGCGATTACTTACAAGGGCAAAACCTTGTTTGGACCCGGTTTGGCAGAAATTATCTCTGATATTACGGGTTGAAAAGGGTCTTTTCTACCTCAAGATAAGAAGAATAGGCCTAAAGGACGTCAGAGTAATTTTTGTTCCTTTTGTAACTTCAGAGGAAAGCCTTTCCCATCTTCTTCCAAGCAGGAACAATCCAAGTCTTCTTGGAAACCCAATCAGACTTGGAACAAGGGGAAACCATCAAAGAAACCCGCAGCTGATTCCAAATCAGCATGAAGTGTTTGCCCCCGATGCCCCAGACTTTCTCTGTTCTTTCATGCCTGGATTTGAGATGTCACAGATCCCTGGACTGTGGACATAGTATTCCAGGGTTACAAATTGGAATTCAAGACTTTTTCTCCCAGAGGCAGATTCCATCTCTTAAGATTATTTGCAGACCAGATAAAGAGAGAGGAGTTCTGGAAATGTATACAACATCTTTCCTCCCTGGGAGTGATAGTTCCAGTTCATGGCCCTTCTATTTGGTCTAGCCACAGCTCCCAGATTTTTTTCAAAGGTTCTGGGGACTCTTTTGGCAGTGATTCGTTCTCATGGAATTGCTGTGGCACCCTACCTGGAGGACATATTGGTTCAGGTGCCATCTTTTCAACAAGCAAAATCTCACACAGAGATATTGTTGTCTTTTCTTCATTCCCACAGATGGAATGTGAATCTGGAAAAAAGATCCCTTTTCCCTGCTACAAGAGTAGTGTTCTTAGGGACCATAATAGATTCTCTATTGATGAAGATTTTTCTGACAGAGGTCAGGAAAAACAAAATAATTTCCTCTTGCCTCTCTCTTCAGGCTACTGCTTATCCTTCAGTGGCTCAATGTATGGAGGTAATCGGTCTGATGGTGGCTTCCATGGACATCATTCCTTTAGCTCAATTCCATTTGAGAGCTCTCCAGTTGTACATGCTCAGACAATGGAATGGCAACCATGCGGATCTATCTCAGAGAATAGAGTTAGATCAGTCGTCAAGGGACTGTCTCCTGTGGTGGATTTCTCAGGAACATCTGTCTCAGGGCACATGCTTTCAGAGACCTTCTGGGTGATCGTGACCATGGACGCCAGCCTGCTGGGCTGGGGAGCAGTCTGGAACTTGTTAAAAGTTCAGGACCTTTGGACTCTGGAGGAGACCGCTCTTCCCATCAACATCTTGAAGTTGAGAGCGATTTACAATGCTCTATTGGTTTGGCCTCAGTTGTCCTCAGCCCAATTTATCAGGTTCCAGTCAGACAACATAATCTCTGTGGCTTACATCAATCACCAGGGAGGAACTCAGAGTTCCTTAGCCATGAAGGAGGTTACTCGGATTCTTTAGTGGACAGAGACCCACAATTGCTGTCTATCTGACATCCACATTCCAGGAGTAGACAACTGGGAAGTGGATTTTCTGAGCAGACAGACTTTTTATCCCAGGGAGTGGGAACTCGATCCGAAGGTGTTTTCCAGCTTAGTCCTCAAATGGGCGGTGCCGGAGTTATATCTGATGGTGTCCTGTCAGAACATCAAGCTTCCAAGGTACGATTCAAGGTCAAAAGAGATCCACAGGCCGTTCTGATAGATGCTCTGGCGGATCCTTGGGTATTCAGGTTGGTATACCTGTTTCCTCCGTTTGCTCTCCTTCCCCAAATTATTGCTCGTATCAAACAGAAGAGGGCATCAGTGATTCTAATAGCCCCTGCGTGGGCTTGCAGGATCTGGTTTGCAGACCTAGTGGAGATGTCATCTCTCCCACCTTGGAGACTACCTCTGAAGAAGGACCTCCTGATTCAGAGTCTCTTCCTTCATCCAAATCTAGTTACTCTGAAGCTGACTGCTTGGCGATTGAACGCTTAATTCTGTCTAAGCGTGGTTTTTCTGAGTCAGTCATTGAGACGATGATTCAGGCTCGCAAGCCTGTTACTAGAAAGATTTACCATAAGATATGGCGTAAATATCTTTATTGGTGTGAATCCAAGGGCTACTCTTGGAGTAGAATTAGAATTCCTAGAATTTAATCTTTTGAAGGCCTGGAGAATGGATTGTCAGTCAGTATCCTGAAGGGTCAGATTTCTGCTTAATCAGTTTTACTACATAAACGTTTGGCGGATGTGCCAGATGTGCAATCTTTTTTTTTTTTTTTTTTTTTTTTTTTAAATTTCCAAAGAGCTTTATTAACATAAAATCCAATATACAAACTTGGCTCTGGTTACAATGTGAGCCAGTATAACCTTCCATAAAGATAACATAAATAAACAGTAATGGCATCTGAAAACTGATGATAGACAAGTTTGAGTCTTTTCTGAGCTTGGAATTAGCTATATAGCTTAACCTCCACCAACCCCAGGTGTTTTCTCAAACCGCTTTTGGGCTGAGGAGAGTCTATAGTCAAAGTTGGGTGGTGAGGGTTATGAGGGCGAGATCTCCGCATGGAGGAGAGCAGTGTCCATCTAATCATAATCTATTAATGAAACATATGCTGAATTGCTCAGCTACTTCGTATATATATGAGGTATATAACAAATTGTAACAATTTTAACGGCATTAGGGGTGGAAAAATAGGGTAGGGAAGAGAGGAAGGGAAAGCAGTTGTCAGGGATAATCTACCTAAAGATTGTATGTTTGGCGGATTAGTGGTGTTGGTCTATTAGCCGAAATAACCTAAATCTTACTATATTTCTATGTCAGTCATCCTTATGTGCGTTCCATCGCATCGTCATATATTCATGTGTTTCCAATTTGCCTATCACCAGGAAGTGGTATCTTTCCATAAGGAGGAGATTGTCTACTTGCTGTTTCCAAGATGCCAGGCTAGGGATTTCTGTAGATTTCCAATTTAGCGGTATCAGTGATTTAGCGCTATTAAGCATTACAAACAAGAGGTTTTGTTTGGGGTCATCTTTAAGGTTTGGCAGGTTATGAAACAGCAGTATCTTAGGGTCTATGGCGATTTGTGTGTCCAGAGTTTTGTTTATGTGTCTTATAACATGTTCCCAGAAGTTTCCCATTTTCTCACAGCCCCACCACACATGATGCATATCTGCAGCTATTCCGCAACCCCTCCAACATTTATCACTCGCCTGTTTGTAGATTTTTTGTAATCTCACAGGGGTAAGATACCACCTGGACATAAATTTAAAGTTCATTTCTTGAACCTTTGCAGAGACTGATGCTTTTTTGTGGTTGCGGAAACAGATGTGCAATCTTTTTGTCAGGCCTTGGTCAAAATCAGGCCTGTCTTTAAATCAGCCTTAATAAAAAGAGAGAGAGAGATGCACTCAGCTGAGACAGAACAAAAGCTGGAAAAACTTCCATGCCTGTTCATTTTATTATAGTGTGTCTCTCAGGGTGCATACTCTTTTAGCACACTATGCCCCTTCACAGAGAAAAAATATCCTGTAGCATATCAGTCTGACCCTGCCCAATGACAGTCCAGCGCCGAAATACCAGGCAATTCTTCTCTGAACAAGAGAAACAACAACCCCAGACGATCGTTTCGGCCTTCTGTGGGCCTCGTCAGTGAGGTGCAGTCGCATCTCTCTAAGGGCATGTGTGCAAGGAGTCCACGTCTGGTTTCCCCTTTTACTCTTAGGGAGACCCAAGAGCAATTTGCATAAATAAAAAGAGAGAGAGAGATGCACTCAGCTGAGACAGAACAAAAGCTGGAAAAACTTCCATGCCTGTTCATTTTATTATAGTGTGTCACTCAGGGTGCATACTCTTTTAGCACACTATGCCCCTTCACAGAGAAAAAATATCCTGTAGCATATCAGTCTGACCCTGCCCAATGACAGTCCAGCGCCGAAATACCAGGCAATTCTTCTCTGAACAAGAGAAACAACAACCCCAGACGATCGTTTCGGCCTTCTGTGGGCCTCGTCAGTGAGGTGCAGTCGCATCTCTCTAAGGGCATGTGTGCAAGGAGTCCACGTCTGGTTTCCCATTTTACTCTTAGGGAGACCCAAGAGCAATTTGCATAAATAAAAAGAGAGAGAGAGATGCACTCAGCTGAGACAGAACAAAAGCTGGAAAAACTTCCATGCCTGTTCATTTTATTATAGTGTGTCACTCAGGGTGCATACTCTTTTAGCACACTATGCCCCTTCACAGAGAAAAAATATCCTGTAGCATATCAGTCTGACCCTGCCCAATGACAGTCCAGCGCCGAAATACCAGGCAATTCTTCTCTGAACAAGAGAAACAACAACCCCAGACGATCGTTTCGGCCTTCTGTGGGCCTCGTCAGTGAGGTGCAGTCGCATCTCTCTAAGGGCATGTGTGCAAGGAGTCCATGTCTGGTTTCCCCTTTTACTCTTAGGGAGACCCAAGAGCAATTTGCATAAATAAAAAGAGAGAGAGAGAGATGCACTCAGCTGAGACAGAACAAAAGCTGGAAAAACTTCCATGCCTGTTCATTTTATTATAGTGTGTCACTCAGGGTGCATACTCTTTTAGCACACTATGCCCCTTCACAGAGAAAAAATATCCTGTAGCATATCAGTCTGACCCTGCCCAATGACAGTCCAGCGCCGAAATACCAGGCAATTCTTCTCTGAACAAGAGAAACAACAACCCCAGACGATCGTTTCGGCCTTCTGTGGGCCTCGTCAGTGAGGTGCAGTCGCATCTCTCTAAGGGCATGTGTGCAAGGAGTCCACGTCTGGTTTCCCCTTTTACTCTTAGGGAGACCCAAGAGCAATTTGCATAAATAAAAAGAGAGAGAGAGATGCACTCAGCTGAGACAGAACAAAAGCTGGAAAAACTTCCATGCCTGTTCATTTTATTATAGTGTGTCACTCAGGGTGTATACTCTTTTAGCACACTATGCCCCTTCACAGAGAAAAAATATCCTGTAGCATATCAGTCTGACCCTGCCCAATGACAGTCCAGCGCCGAAATACCAGGCAATTCTTCTCTGAACAAGAGAAACAACAACCCCAGACGATCGTTTCGGCCTTCTGTGGGCCTCGTCAGTGAGGTGCAGTCGCATCTCTCTAAGGGCATGTGTGCAAGGAGTCCACGTCTGGTTTCCCCTTTTACTCTTAGGGAGACCCAAGAGCAATTTGCATAAATAAAAAGAGAGAGAGAGATGCACTCAGCTGAGACAGAACAAAAGCTGGAAAAACTTCCATGCCTGTTCATTTTATTATAGTGTGTCACTCAGGGTGCATACTCTTTTAGCACACTATGCCCCTTCACAGAGAAAAAATATCCTGTAGCATATCAGTCTGACCCTGCCCAATGACAGTCCAGCGCCGAAATACCAGGCAATTCTTCTCTGAACAAGAGAAACAACAACCCCAGACGATCGTTTCGGCCTTCTGTGGGCCTCGTCAGTGAGGTGCAGTCGCATCTCTCTAAGGGCATGTGTGCAAGGAGTCCACGTCTGGTTTCCCCTTTTACTCTTAGGGAGACCCAAGAGCAATTTGCATAAATAAAAAGAGAGAGAGAGATGAACTCAGCTGAGACAGAACAAAAGCTGGAAAAACTTCCATGCCTGTTCATTTTATTATAGTGTGTCACTGATAATTGCAGGAATTTTATAATTATTATTAGTAGTAGTAGTATTATAATAAATTATTATTTATTTGTAAAGAACCTCCATATTATATAAAACAGGGGTACAAAGTACATTTTATTTATGCATATGAATACAATATATTTTAATTTATATAAAATACAAATGTAAGCTGAAAAGGGTAAGCGAACATAATAACTTTAGAATAAAATAAGTAAGAAATTGCAGCAGAAAATTATCTAATGTAGCAGTACTGCATATAGACTATTGCACACGTATAAATTCATTATTTAAACTCTGCCTAGATTTTGCCCATGTCTGGACCATTAATGATCATGCACTTGATGCAGGACAGTTCAATGGCTCTGTTCAATGAAAAATACATTTAAAATACAATATTCTATTTGCCATAACTAAATGTGTACAAAACATTGCTTCAATTTCGTCCTTTTTATGTATATGAATTAAAATAAATGTAGGTTAATATTCTTAAGATTTATTTAGTTAATGTTAACATGAATAACACTTTCATTCTGCAATGTTCACTGTTTGAATACTTCAGTATCAAAATATGTTGTCTTAGAATTTTTGCGGAACTATACCAAGATTTTGCGAGCACAGGAGATTAAGTACAGATGGAGTTTTCCTGTGGAACTCATCATTACCAAAGATAGCCATAGTTTCACTGTATCGACTCCCCAACAAGCCAAAACTCTTCTACAACAATGGAAGCTGCTCCCGGAAAACTCAGACAGCCACCCAAAATCATCGTCTTGGGCACCAGTATTGCGAGCCAATGCACCAGAATGGCAGCCACTACCCCATCGCACACCTCAGCCCAGGAAAAAAACCTACTGGACTACAACTAAAATCCCCTTGAGAAGCCTATTTATATGCCCTCCCACTGATGTAACCTACTACTAAGGAAACATCCTATATGATCTTGTACATGTATCCTTTGAAATGTAATAACTATGAGGAGATCCTTGCTCTTCATAATAGTCAACCCTACCCTAACAGAGTCATAGCTAATACTTATTCTCTATACACTCTTCCCTATGCGCCATATTGATGCCTATGATGTCTCTGACTAGTTAGTCTAAGAGGCATACCTAGTTCCACCCGCTATTGATATACCCAATTTGAATGCCTACTGTCACCATTTATTTTCTAGCCCTAGTCTCCCTCCCTACTGTAGTATCTTACCCAAACAGATACTTAAATTGAGCGAGAGCCATATAAAACCTCTAGGCATCCACTAGATGTACCGATCGCTAATCCTCCCCTCCCCTAATTTAAGTACATGTTTACTTATTTTTGCGCTGTCTTGGAAACCCTAGAGTGGGGCTCCCAACACAGCCTTGCGCAGTGCAATTCTGCACTGTCAAAATTGCTGTTATACTTTTTATTGTTGTTGTTTGCACTAAAAAGTGAAATGCTCTCCTGTTACCTCTTCCGTTTTTTGGTTCTTTTTAACCTTTCTCTCTCTCTATCATTATTCCTGCTCCCCCTTCTCCCTCCCCCTTCTCTCCAGAGTGGCTACAAATGGGGTTTACACATAGTACATATATACACTAAAAGATGACCCCGTTAACATTATCTAACCTTAATGCCAAGGGACTCCCCAACCAAAGAAGCCACCTACTGAGACATCTAAAGAGAAACAAAGTAGGAATAGCCTACCTACAAGAGACACACTGGACTGACCTAACCCCTCACTCATTTAAATCCCCTCAATACCCAATTACTCATTAGAAGAGACATAACATATGAACCCAGAAGGTAGATACCTCATTATAATATGCAAGCTTTACAACATTCTCTTGAACTCTTGATAAAGCAAAAGCTGCACAGATTACTATCTGCCCTTGGTTTGATCATGACATGGTAACGGTTCATTTAAACCTTTCCGCTCCTGAGGAGTGTGCTCGCTCTTGGCGACTCCCAGACTACTTAATTGTTAATCCGTGGAAAGCTCTGACAGCTGAAGACCTGAGAGAATACTTTCAATTAAATGATAATAGTCTAGTTTCAGACACTACTCTTTGGGCCTCAATGAAAGCTTATATTAGAGGGACTCTAATAAGAGAGCAGCGCAACTACGGTGGGAGCGCAGTGCTACTCTAGCACAACTATTCGGAGAGCTAAGAACGATTTAGAGGGAAAATAAAAACAAAACCAACAACACCCTTGCAGCCCGTATAGGAAAACTTAGGTCTGATATAACAGCCAAAGAAACACAGAGTCAACCCGAATCCAAAACCTCTGCATTAAAGACAAACTAGTCTGTTCTCCCAAAGATATAGGAGAAGCCTTCATGTATTACTATAGCTCCCTATATAATATAGGGTCCCAACCAAATACACCACGATCTGACAAAACAACTTTGATTAGATTCCTAGACTCCCTTAATCTTCCAAAACTAGATGAACTTAGAGCAGCCCACCTTGCAGAACCCATCTCTATCCCAGAAATCAAACAAGCCATTAAAACGCTCAAACTACACAAAACTCCAGGGCCAGATGACTTCACTCCTTTATTCTATAGAACCTACTCCAATATCATAGCACCTTACTTACAATGAATATTCATTACTACATTTGAATCAGGCTCCTTACCCCCAAAATTCCTAGAAGCCTTTATTCTAACAATACCAAAGGAAGGCAAGGACCCCAGCTATGCCAGAGCTATCGCCCTATTTTCCTCATTAATGTAGATATTAAAATATTTGCTAAGATTCTAGACATGCATCTTGGTCCACTGCTCCCTGAGGTGATCCACAGAGATCTGGTAGGGTTCGTACTCAATAGACAAGGTACTGATAACACAAGACGACTCCTTAATATCTTCTCAGAGGCAGATAGACTGAAGCTCCCCATTTTAAGCATGTCCTTCGATGCTGAAAAATCATTTGACAGGGTATGCTGGGACTATATGATGACAGTCTAAAAAGTAATAAGACTCCCAAAGATATTCAGCATGGCCATATGAGCCCTGTATTCCAACCCCACATCAAAAGTCTGAGTACTAGGATTCTGCTCCCGTTCATTTTGTCCTTCACAATGGTACCCAACAAGGATGTCCCGTCTCCCCATTACTCTTTGTGCTGGCCATGGAACCGCTGGCAGCAGCAATCCATTGTAACAGCAATATTAAAGGCCTATACCCCCACGTTTGCAGATGATCTAACTGTTTTCCTCTTTCAATTTTTTGGTACCCTTTTGTCGCGATCGCTCAGCTGCTGATCGCTTCTTTCTACTCCTGTCTCAGCGCGGTAGCGCTTTCATTGGTTGCCTAGCAACCATGTTCCTGTCGGCCCTTCCGATGACGTCAGGAGGCCTTCTTATTCCGGCGTCTCCTCTCATCGGTGCCTGTTTGTTTTACTCGTGGGCTTTTGTGAGTACAAATTTATTCCTGTGATATTCTAAATCTGTGCCTGTTTATTCTGAACCCTAAATCCCTACCTTCCTGATATCGTTGCTGGACACTGCTTACCGGACTACTCTAATGGTTAACCCCTACCTGCCTGATAACACGTTGCTGGACACTGTTTACCTGACTACTCTATTGGTTAACCCCTACCTGCCTGATAACACGTTGCTGGACACTGCTTACCTGACTACTCTATTGGTTAACCCCAACCTGCCTGATAACACGTTGCTGGACACTGTTTACCTGACTACTCTATTGGTTAACCCCTACCTGCCTGATAACACGTTGCTGGACACTGCTTACCTGACTACTCTATTGGTTAACCCCTACCTGCCTGATAACACGTTGCTGGACACTGCTTACCTGACTACTCTATTGGTTAACCCCTACCTGCCTGATAACACATTGCTGGACACTGCTTACCTGACTACTCTATTGGTTAACCCCTACCTGCCTGATAACACGTTGCTGGACACTGCTTACCTGACTACTCTATTGGTTAACCCCTACCTGCCTGATAACACGTTGCTGGACACTGCTTACCTGACTACTCTATTGGTTAACCCCTATTTGCCTGATTACACGTTACTGGATATTGCTTGCCTGACTATTCTATTGGTTAACCCTTACCTGCCTGATTACACATTGCTGGACATTGCTTGCCTGATTACTCTATTGATTAACCCTTTCTACACGAAGTTTCTTCTCCTGACCCTGCTGTGTCATCTTCCAGTCTATTACTGTGAGTATATATTACACTACAGCTGTCGCAGGGTCAGGTCCTGGTATATACTCACTGTGCTAGGGTGTTATTAACCTCATTCTAGCATTTGGGTCTAACTCTGGACTTTACCTATCCTGACATTACAAACAGGCCATATAATGGACCCTGGTGAGTTATCCAGAGCTGTAGCTCTACAGGGACAGCTTCTTGGAACCCACTCTGCACACCTGCAATCCCTGGATTCTAAATTGGATCAAATAACTGCTCTTTTGCAGCATCTTTCTCCTCCTTCTCAAGTCTCGGCAACACCTGTTGTTCCTGTGGCCAGCTCTAACCCTGCATTTAATCCGCCACAACCTGCAGAACAATTTATTCCTAGAATTCCACTACCGGATAAATATGACGGCAATCCTGAAGACTGTCGAGGATTTCTTAATCAGTGCCGCCTTCACTTCAGAAATAATCCTCAGATGTTTGGTTCCTCTTCCTCCAAGATCACCTTTTTAATTTCTCTTATGAAGGGTAAAGCCCTGGCTTGGGTTTCTCCACTGTTGGAAAAGGATGATCCTTTGCTCCAGGATATTGACACTTTTGTATCTATATTTTCTTCTGTGTTTGATAAACCTGGTAGATCAGCGGCGGCTGAAGCAGGACTTTTAGATTTAAGACAAGGATCTCTTTCTGTAGCACAATACGCTATAGAATTCCGGACTTTAGCTGCTGAAACTATGTGGAATCATGGGGCACTGCGTGCAGCATTTCGTAAAGGTCTTTGTGATCGTTTGAAAGACGAATTGGTTTATAGGGATCTTCCCGATTCTCTAGAAGATCTTATCAACCTATGTATCAAGCTTGATGCTCGTTACTCTGAGCGTCTCCATGAACGTGACCGTAACAGAAGATCCTTTATCAGATCTTCCTTTCGTCCTATGCCTCATTCTCCAAAACTTCCTACTCCAAACACTTCTATCTCTGAGTCAAGTGAACCCATGGAGGTTGGTGCTATTAAATTATCCGAAGCTGAACGTCTCAGAAGGCATAATCTGGGACTATGTCTTTACTGCGGTATTAAGGGGCATATGTTAAAAGATTGTCCAACTCTTCCAGTAAAAGCCAGGGCTTAACTCCAGGAAGAGGGGCTGAGTTAAGCCAAAGTTCTTTTTCTTCCCTCAATCCCAAGCTGTTTGTTCCGGTTACTGTCCGCTTTGGCAACACCAAATTTCAGGCTCAAGCACTCATCGACTCTGGAGCTGCAGGAATGTTTATGGATTCTGAGTTTGTCAATGCTTTTCGTATTCCTTTGCTTTCCAAGAGCCAAATAATTAAAGTCACTACTGTCAGTAGTCAACCTTTAGGTTCTGGTTTCATTCGATACTCTACCATTCCTCTTCTCATGTCTGTAGGAGTACTTCATTCCGAAACCATTTGCTTTGACATCATCTCTGCTCCACAGTTTTCCCTCATTTTGGGACTTCCTTGGCTTCAACTACATGATCCAGTTTTTTCCTGGTCCAAAGGAGAGCTTGTTGCTTGGGGATCTTCTTGTTTCACACAGTGTTTACGGAATGCTCCCAAAATTTCTAGTACTGTTGTGGCAGTTTTGGACGTTCCTGATTCTTTGCCTGAACAATATCATTCTTTTTGTGATGTCTTTTCCAAAAAAGATGCTGAAGTATTACCTCCTCACCGGACCTTTGATTGTCCCATAGACTTATTACCAGGAGCACCTCTACCTAAGGGTAAAACTTACCCACTTTCTCGTCAAGAAAATGTTTCACTTGAGGAATATATCAAGGATAATTTGACCCGAGGTTTTATCCACCCTTCTTCTTCTCCAGTAGGGGCAGGTTTTTTCTTTGTGGAAAAGAAAGATGGGGGTCTTCGTCCTTGCATTGATTATCGAGCTCTTAATCAAATTACAATCAAGAATTGTTATCCACTCCCTCTCATTCCCGAATTATTTGATCGTCTCCAGGGTGCTTCCATCTTTACCAAACTGGATCTTCGTGGGGCATATAATTTGGTCAGAATTCGTAAAGGGGACGAGTGGAAAACTGCCTTCAACACTAGGTTTGGACACTACGAATATTTAGTTATGCCTTTTGGGTTATGCAATGCCCCTGCAGTTTTCAAACATTTCGTTAATGAAATTTTCAGAGACTATCTTAATCAATTTGTTATTATCTATCTTGATGATATTCTGATTTATTCCCGGACTGTACAGGATCACATTCATCATGTTACATTAGTACTCCAGAGATTACGTGAAAATTCTCTTTTTGCCAAGCTTGAAAAGTGTTCTTTTCATAAAGAATCTATTCCTTTCTTGGGTTACATTATTTCTCCGTCTGGATTCAAGATGGATTCTGACAAACTGTCGGCTATCCTAGACTGGCCTAGACCTACTTCCTTAAAATCTCTTCAAAGATTCCTGGGGTTTGCCAATTATTATCGTAAGTTCATAAAGGACTTTGCTAACATCTCGGCACCCCTTACTGCTCTTACTAAAAAGGGTCAGGATTGCAAGCATTGGTCTGATCTAGCCTTACAGGCATTTGAATCTCTAAAATCTGCATTTACTTCGGCTCCCATTCTTTGCCATCCTGTTCCGACTCTTCAATTCATTCTTGAAGTGGATGCTTCTCTGATTGCTGCTGGGGCAGTACTATCTCAGCGAAATCCTGTTTCTAGCAAGATTCTTCCTGTGGGATTTTTCTCCAAGAAGTTCAATACCTCCGAACTGAATTATGACGTTGGAAACAAAGAACTGTTAGCTATTAAAATGGCTTTGGAAGAATGGAGACATCTGCTTGAAGGCACTGTTCAACCATTTCTTATACTCACAGACCATAAAAATCTTCTGTATCTTCATACTGCCAAACGCCTCAACTCACGTCAAGCCCGATGGGCTCTGTTCTTCTCCAGATTTAATTTTGTCCTCTCTTATATTCCTGGCTCTAAGAATACGAAAGCAGACGCTTTATCTAGACAATTTCTGGCTTCTGATTCTACATTTCTGGATTCTGAACCCATTCTTCGCCCTGCTAAAGTTCTGGCTCAGTTATCTATGTTTCCTCTACAAGCGTTACAGTCTGCTCAAGCTTCTGTTCCTTCATCCTATGACATACCTCCTGGGATCTTATTTGTACCTACTGAATTCCGCATAAAACTTCTTCGTTGGGCTCATGATAATGTTCTGTCTGGACATCCAGGAGTACGTAATACTTTGTGGAGACTCAAACAACATGTCTGGTGGCCTTCCATGGGCAAAGATGTCAAAGATTATGTTGCAGCTTGTAATTCCTGTACCTCAAATAAACAATCTTCATCATTACCTCTTGGTCTCTTACAACCTCTGCCTGTTCCGTACTATCCCTGGTCTCATGTTTCCATGGACTTTATTACAGATCTTCCTAATTCTGCCGGAAACAAGACCATATGGGTGGTGGTAGACAGGTTTTCCAAAGCAGCTCATTTTGTTCCATTAACTGGATTACCATCGGCCCAGAAACTCGCTGAATTGTTTATTCTCCATATCACCAGATTACATGGTTTTCCTTTGGACATCGTTTCTGATCGAGGAGTTCAATTTGTCTCAAGATTTTGGAAATCTCTGTGCAAACAGTTTGGAGTTACCATATCTCTTTCTACTGCGCATCATCCTCAGTCCAACGGGCAAACTGAGCGGGTAAATCAATCTCTTGAGTCCTATCTAAGGCACTATGTTAATCATCAACACTCCAATTGGTCTCAACTTCTTCCTTTAGCAGAACTTGCTTACAATTCCCGCTTCAACTCTTCTTTACAGACTTCTACATTCAAGGCAGCCTATGGATTCGAACCTAGAACTTTTCCTATGTCTTCGGGAGGTTCTGGAGTCCCTGGAGCAGATCGTACAGTGAGAAGTCTTTGTAAACACTGTAAGAAGATTTGGGAAATCCTTCTTCTCTCTACTCAAAAGTATAAACGATTTGCTGATCGCAGACGCCGGAAGGTGCCCTCTTTTCGGACTGGAGACAAGGTTTGGATTTCCACCAGATTCATCCGACTCAAACAACCCTGTGCTAAATTGGGTCCCAAATACATCGGACCATTCAGGATTGTTACCAAGGTATGTTCTACTGCCTACAGGGTGGCTTTACCAGACAACTTGAAGATTCACCCTGTCTTTCACGTATCTCTTCTTAAACCAGCAGTCTCTAACCGGTTTTCCACCAAATGTAGAGTTCCCTCTCCGTTCCTTGTGGATGGTACTTCAGAATTTGAGATCAGTCAAATTCTTGATTCCAGATTAAGGGGTAACCGTCTGTACTATTTGGTCCATTGGAAGGGATATCCCATCACTGAACGTTCTTGGGAACCTGCTTCTCATGTCCATGCCTCTGCTTTGATCAAACGGTTCCACGCCCAGAATCCTTCGAAGCCTGTTCGTGTTTCCCGGAGGGGTCCTTGAGGTGGGGGCACTGTCGCGATCGCTCAGCTGCTGATCGCTTCTTTCTACTCCTGTCTCAGCGCGGTAGCGCTTTCATTGGTTGCCTAGCAACCCTGTTCCTGTCGGCCCTTCCGATGACGTCAGGAGGCCTTCTTATTCCGGCGTCTCCTCTCATCGGTGCCTGTTTGTTTTACTCGTGGGCTTTTGTGAGTACAAATTTATTCCTGTGATATTCTGAATCTGTGCCTGTTTATTCTGAACCCTAAATCCATACCTTCCTGATATCGTTGCTGGACACTGCTTACCGGACTACTCTATTGGTTAACCCCTACCTGCCTGATAACACGTTGCTGGACACTGTTTACCTGACTACTCTATTGGTTAACCCCTACCTGCCTGATAACACGTTGCTGGACACTGCTTACCTGACTACTCTATTGGTTAACCCCAACCTGCCTGATAACACGTTGCTGGACACTGTTTACCTGACTACTCCATTGGTTAACCCCTACCTGCCTGATAACACATTGCTGGACACTGCTTACCTGACTACTCTATTGGTTAACCCCTACCTGCCTGATAACACGTTGCTGGACACTGCTTACCTGACTACTCTATTGGTTAACCCCTACCTGCCTGATAACACGTTGCTGGACACTGCTTACCTGACTACTCTATTGGTTAACCCCTACCTGCCTGATAACACGTTGCTGGACACTGCTTACCTGACTACTCTATTGGTTAACCCCTACCTGCCTGATAACACGTTGCTGGACACTGCTTACCTGACTACTCTATTGGTTAACCCCTATTTGCCTGATTACACGTTACTGGATATTGCTTGCCTGACTATTCTATTGGTTAACCCTTACCTGCCTGATTACACGTTGCTGGACATTGCTTGCCTGATTACTCTATTGATTAACCCTTTCTACACGAAGTTTCTCCTCCTGACCCTGCTGTGTCATCTTCCAGTCTATTACTGTGAGTATATATTACACTACAGCTGTCGCAGGGTCAGGTCCTGGTATACACTCACTGTGCTAGGGTGTTATTAACCTCATTCTAGCATTTGGGTCTAACTCTGGACTTTACCTATCCTGACACCTTTCATACTATAAATTAAATGTAGATAAAACTGAGGTAATTCCCTTTAAACATCCCAGAAAGTCAGATCAGAACCAGACAAGCTACACACCAATTGAAATGGAATAGAGAGGGAATTACACTTCTTGGAGTCCAGCTCCTTCATTACCTCCCTAAAGTTGTCAACATCAATCATAATCATCTCCTCCATTCCCTCAAACATACCCTTACTCTTAATAAGTTTAGGGAGGTATCATGAATGGGCAAAATTTCAGCCTCTAAAATGATGTTACTCCCGAAAATTACTTACCTATTCCGATGCCTACCCCTTAAAGTACTTACAAAAGTTCTAGATTCCTACCAGTCCCTCCTAAGTGCATACGTGTGTGCTAGCTCTCGCCCCCGAATTTCGCGTAGAATCCTACAATCACCAATCGACAAAGGGGGACTAGGCCTCCCTAACCTCAAACTCTACTACGACGCAGCAATGCTTACACATATATCAGGTTGGGGCACATCAAGTAAGTGCCCCAAATGGTATGAGATTGAGCAAGCATTCCTCCCACACAACATCCTACTTCCAGACCTCCAATGGATCCCACAACACTGTAAAACCCTTACCCCATCTCTCAACTAAATTATACATGACTGCCTATCATGGTATACACTCCGAAACTCCTCCATTGTGGCCCCACATCCGTCCCCACTGCACAACCCCAATAGCTGGACAAATTTAAATATAAGAATAGTGGGAGACTTACACAATGGTTCAGAGTGGTGTTCATACTCAGAGCTCCTTTGCCGCCATAAAGTCCCTATCAAACTACACTTCGAAGCACTGTGATTCAGATCTCTATTTAATAGTTGGGAAATTCTACAAGTGGATCCTAGGCCCATGACAATTTGGGAAACTAGATGGAAAGCAGGGCTACAGAGACATAAACCATTAACAATACATTACCAATGCATCCAGAGTGCCCATCCCTACGCAAAACCCAAAATATCCAAGCATGAGAGAGAGACTTTAAACGTGACTTAGAGATTAAACATTGGATGACAGTTATTAAGGACACCAGGTGCTCCATACACTGTGTAACCTTTTTAAATTATAACTACTGACTAGGTGGCACTGGGTCCCAACTAGATTAAACAAAATCTAAACATCTAACTTCCCGACATTCTGGAGAAATTGTGGGGAACTGGAAATGACCTACACATCTGGTGGCATTGCTCGGCGTTAAGGCTGTTTTGGGACGATGTACTTGACCTCTGTTGGCATTTATCATTGCACAAGCAGTTCACCAGAACAGAAACAGCTAGCAGGGGGTGTCAATTAACCCGATCATATTCGATCAGGTTGATTCGGTGCCTCAGAGCAGGTGGACAAGTTATAGAGCAGCGGTCTTATTGTCAGGGTTTTTTCCCTGTTGTTTGCCATGTGCTGCTGGCAGCCATTTTACTCACCTCTCTTCCTGACTATGGTGCATTGTGGGGGATGCTGCTCATTTCCTACACTTCCTTTTATGGCCAGACTGGTGTGCATCATCCATGTGAGACAGGATGCAGTCTCAGAATTGTGATGTCATCACTTATTATTTTAAGGGCCTCTGTTCAGTATGCTTTGCCTTTGCGTTGTCTCAGACCTGTTTGTGAGAGTTCCTGTGTATTACCTGGCTGACTGACGTCCTTCCTGGTTCTTGATCCCTGGCTTGTTCCTGACTCTGCTGTTTTCCTTGTTCCTGATTCCGGCTCGTCTGACTATTCGCTTTGGCTTCTGACTCGGCTCGTCTGACTACCAGCTCTGGTTTTGACTCCTGGCTTATTATTTGACTTGTGGACTTTTTATTATTTTTTGCTATGAATAAAGGTGGCACCCTGACATTACGCATTATGCAAAGGCCATGAATCCTGATGGTGCTAATAATCCACCTTTACCTGCCATCATTTACAGGATGGATGAACAGGATCACCGCTTGGATCAATTTGCACTAGCCCTGCAAACCCTGCTGCCTCACACTGCACATTTGGACCAAAGTGTCCCGCAAGTTATGGCTGCTCCTGTTTCTGCTGCTGCACCTATGCCTACCAGGAGCATGTCCGGTTCTGCACCTCTACCTCAGCAATATGGAGGCGATCCTATTCAGTGCAGAGGGTTTTTGAACCAGGTGGGCATTTACTTTGAGATGTTACCTCAGGCGTTTCCCTCTGACAGAGCTAAGATGAGATTTCTCATCTCGTTACTCTCTGACACAGCTCTTGCCTGGGCTAATCCCTTGTGGGAGACTAATAAACCTGTGATTTCAAATTACCCTGAATTTGTGGCCTCCTTTCGAAGGGTATTTGATGTTCCGGCTCGCTCCTCCTCTGCTGCTAAACGACTTATGTCCATTCAGCAAGGTACAAGATATGTTGCTCAGTATGCTATTGAGTTCCGTACGCTTGCCGCAGAGGTAGGTTGGAACAATGAAACCCTTGTTGCCGCCTTCTTTCATGGGCTCTCTGTTGAGATTAAAGACAAAGTTGCTGCCAGAGACTTACCAGAGGATATCGAGGCATTGGTGTCTTTTTTTATCCTAATTGACATCAGACTCAGAGAGAGGCCCTCTTTCAAGGAGCGCTTGCGGAAGCCTCCTGTTCCGTTGTCTCCTACGTGTTCATTCCCACCCATGCCTCCCTCTCCTCCCATGCCTCCTGGTCCCGAGTCACCAGGTACTGCTGAGCCAATGCCGTTGGGATTCACGCGTCTCTCTGCGGCGGAGAGGGCCTTTAGGAGGAGGGAGGGGCTCTGCCTCTATTGTGGGTTACAGGGCCACCTTTTGAAGTCTTGTCCTACACAGCCGGGAAACACTCACTCCTGTCGGGGGCAGACCTTGGGTGGTTTATCCTCGTCCCTGGAACCGCTTAAGGAGAAACCTTCTGTCACGGTTGTCCTTTCCTGGGTGGACTCCTCCATAGTCACTCAAGCTCTTGTTGACTCCGGTGCTGCGGGCTATTTCATTGAGAGTGCTTTTGTATCAAAGCACTCCATTCCTGTTTTGCCTCGGTCCATTCCGCTTGCTATTGAGGCCATTGATGGCAGGCTCCTTCAGCCCGCACTCGTTACTCACGAAACTGCTCTGTTGTCCATGGCTGTTGGGGCTCTCCATTTTGAAACCCTCCAGTTCCCGGTGATAAACTCTCCGCATTTTTTGGTTGTTCTGGTTTATCCCTGGCTCCAAAAGCACAATCCCAGTCTCAACTGGCGCAGGTCCGAAATTTTGTTGTGGTCCCCGCAATGTATTTTCACTTGTCTTCGGAAACCAGTTAAAGTCTTATGCACTTCTTTGGTATCTCAATTGCCAGAGGAGTACCGAGAGTTCCTAGACATGTTTGACAAGGTGCGTGCTGGTACGTTGCCTCCTCACCGGTCTTACGATTGTGCTATAGACCTGCAACCCGGAGCCATTCCTCCTCGGGGCCGGTTGTACCCTCTGTCTGTTGCAAAGAATTGTGCTATGGAGGAGTATGTTGCTGATGCTCTGTCACGGGGAATCATCCGCAAATCCTGCTCTCCTGCAGGGGCTGGCTACTTCTTTGTGAAGAAAAGGGGTGGCAAGTTAAGACCATGTATCGATTATAGGGGTCTTAATCGTCTTATCATTAAGAATGCTTACCCTATTCCGCTCATTACGGAACTCTTTGACCGCCTCAAGGGAGCTACAGTCTTTACTAAACTTGATTTGAGAGGAGTGTACAATCTCATTAGGATTAAGGAGGGTCACAAATGGAAAACAGCATTTAACACCAGGAGCGGGGATTATGAGTATCTTGTAATGCCCTTTGGCCTATGTAATGCTCCTGCTGTTTTTCAGGAATTTATTAATGATGTCCTACGAGATATGTTGCAACAGTGTGTTGTGGTTTACTTAGACGACATCCTCATACACTCACCCACGCTTGAGGCTCATCGTTCTGATGTTACACAGGTTCTTCAGAAACTACGTGAGAACGGCCTGTTTTGTAAACGCGAGAAATGTGAGTTCCATCAGACTCAAATAACCTTCCTAGGTTATGTTATCTCCGTTGCAGGGTTCTCCATGGATCCTGACAAGTTATCTGCAGTTCTGCAGTGGCCTAGCCCAGTTGGTCTTCGGTCTATTCAACGTTTTTTGGGGTTCGCCAATTGCTATAGAAAGTTTATTAAAAACTTTTCTTCCTTGGTCAAACCTATAACAGACATGACTCGTAAAGAGAATGATCCACTCCATTGGTTACCTACTGCCATTAAGGCCTTTGATAGTCTTAAGACTGCCTTTGCTGCCGCTCCAATTCTGGCTCATCCTAACCCTTTCGTTATTGAGGTCGATGCGTCTGAGATTGGAGTAGGTGCCCTCTTGTCTCAACGTCCTACGCCTGATGGTTCCTTGCATCTGTGTGGTTTCTTCTCTAAGAAATTGTCTCCAGTGGAGTGCAATTATGAAATTGGCGACAGGGAATTACTGGCCATAATTTTGGCACTCAAGGAATGGAGGCATCTTCTAGCATGCCAGTGCTCATTCTTACTGACCACAAGAATTTAACTTATCTATCTGAAGCAAAACGTTTGTCGCCCCGACAGGCCAGATGGGCGCTATTTTTGTCTCGGTTTAATTATGTGGTCTCCTACCTGCCTGGTAGTAAGAATGTTAGGGCTGATGCCCTTTCTCGACAATTTTCCCCTCTGTCCAAGGAGGAGTCTGTACCTACTCCTGTTATACCTCCTGACCATATTTTGGCTACCATACGTACTAATTTGACTTCTCCTTTGGGGGAGGAGATCCTGGCTGCACAAACCAATGCACCTCCTGAGAAACCTAGTGGTAAGTGTTTTGTTCCTGAGAATCTTTGAACTAAACTTTTGCACACTAAAAGCCGCAGGTCACCCAGGCAAGAACCAAATTATTTGGTCTGTCACTCAACAATTCTGGTGGCCAGGTCTTTGTTCTGATATTGCTGCGTATGTTGCCTCCTGCTCAGTTTGTGCACAGAATAAGACTCCTCGACGTCTTCCTGTGGGTCTTCTTCAACCTATTGCTAATGGTGAGCGTCCTTGGACACATCTTTCCATGAACTTCATTGTTGAGCTCCCTGTTTCCAATGGCAATACTGTTATCCTTATGGTGGTTGACCGTTTTTCTAAAATGTCACATTGCATTCCCTTGATGAAGCTGCCTACCGCTCAGGAGCTTGCTTCGATTTTTGCCCGGGAGGTCTTCCGTTTACATGGGTTACCCAAAGATATAGTGTCGGACCGGGGTGGCCAGTTTGTCTCCAGATTTTGGCGTTCCTTTTGTGCTCAAATGGGGATCCAGCTTTCCTTCTCCTCTGCATATCACCCTCAATCCAATGGGGCTGCGGAACGGTCTAATCAAGCTCTGGAACAGTTCCTCCGTTGCTATGTCTTAGATCACCACAATAATTGGTCTGAACTGTTACCTTGGGCTGAGTTTGCACATAATAGTGCTATTAATGCTTCCTCCAAGTTATCCCCGTTCATGGCGAATTATGGGTTTCAACCATCCTTGTTGCCTGATTCATTCATGTCTCAGGGTATTCCGGCTTTGGAGGAGCATCTCCGGCAACTCCGTTCCACGTGGGTGCAGATTCAGGATTGCCTTCATCGTCCTATGCAGCGCCAAAAGTTCCAGGCTGATCGTAGGCATCTGCCCGCACCTTCCTACCCGGTTGGTGAGAGAGTTTGGCTGTCCTCCCGCAACTTGAACCTTCGTGTGCCTTCCAATAAATTGGCTCCCCGTTATGTTGGTCCTTTTCGAATACTCCAATGGGTTAATCCTGTGGCCTACGCTCTTGACCTTCCTCCTGCTATGCGCATCTCCAATGTTTTTCATGTCTCCCTCTTGAAACCATTGGTTTGTAATCGGTTTACCACTGTATTGTCTCGTCCCCGTCCTATCTTTGTTGACAACCATGAGGAGTATGAGGTCAGCAGCATTATTGACACTCGTATGTCCAGGGGCCGTGTACAGTATTTGGTTCACTGGAGGGGCTACGGTCTGGAGGAGCGTTCTTGGGTTCCCTCCTCTGATGTTCATGCTCCCGCCCTCCTCCTCCGTTCCTTCCATGCCCGTTTTCCCAATAAGCCTTTTGTCCTCCCGCGGGGGAGGGGTCATTGAGGGGAGGGTACTGTCAGGGTTTTTTCCCTGTTGTTTGCCATATGCTGCTGGCAGCCATTTTACTCACCTCTCTTCCTGACTATGGTGCATTGTGGGGATGCTGCTCATTTCCTACACTTTCTTTTATGGCCAGACTGGTGTGCATCATCCATGTGAGACAGGATATAGTCTCAGAATTGTGATGTCATTACTTATTATTTTAAGGGCCTCTGTTCAGTATGCTTTGCCTTTGCGTTGTCTCAGACCTGTTTGTGAGAGTTCCTGTGTATTACCTGGCTGCCTGACGTCCTTCCTGGTTCCTGATCCCTGGCTTGTTCCTGACTCTGCTGTTTTCCTTGTTCCTGATTCCGACTCGTCTGACTATTCGCTTTGGCTCCTGACTCAGCTTGTCTGACTACCAGCTCTGGTTTTGACTCCTGGCTTGTTATTTGACTTGTGGACTTTTTATTATTTTTTACTATGAATAAAGGTGTGATTATTTTTGCACTTCTCGTCTCAGTCTGATTCCTGGCACCCTGACACTTATGGAGAAACAAGGGGCATCAAGCTCCATTTGGAGCCTGATAATTCGGCCCGACTGCAATCATCCCGATCCGAAGATTGGCCGCGAATGTGCAGGGGGCGGCATTGCACAAGCATTTCACAAGAAATGCTTGTGCAATGTTAAATGCTGACAGCATATGCAATTGATAAATTGACCCCTATGTCTGGATTAAATACCTGATGGAGATCCCCATAAAAAAATATAGGCACTAAAAATATATTACATTGTTGTAAATAATTAAGCTATATAATCAAAATACTATATGCAAAATAATTCTTAAACTAGAACAAATCCCAGCATATTTTTAGGAAGTTGGATCATTGAGTAGTAAAAAATAAAATCTAAGCTGATGTACAGATCAAAATATATGCAAATAAAAGCAGGGACAAACTACTTATGTAGGTGATGCTGACTATCACTGAGAAACATGTGAGAAATACCCACAAGAAAGGTTAGTGCCTAGATTCAGCAAAACTCATCACGGCTGCCAGTTATAATATCAGCTTCATTATAATCAATAGAGCTGCTTCTATCTTGCACCAGTGACGACTTGTCACAGAGAACAATATCCAGTGTCACGGATAATGGCATCATAAAAACACCTTCCAACCCTTACTAAACAAATTAAAGGGGCATGAAACACAACATTTTTCTTTTAATGATTCAGATAACCAATAGAGTTTTAAACAACTTTTCCAATTTACGAGCAGCCACCATTCAGTAGCTAGCTCCCACTAGGGCATTGCTTAACCTCCACCTACCTAGGTATGCTTTATTAACAATGGATAATAAAAGAGAATGAAGCAATATTGTATGCTCTAAAAAGAGTAAAAGTAATGCAGCATAACTGTAAAAAGCTGACTTAAAAATATTGCCTATATAATATAAGGGAAGATATTTTACCTCAACATTTTTCCAGCTCATAATAGTAATATAGCTGCTGTCCAGCTGCAAGTTGGAAGAAAAAATAGTCAATCTGGAGCAGCTGTGCTGAGATCATGCATTGCTTTGCTGTAATTGCATGCTGTGATCAAAGTAAACTTCCTTAAACTGAATAGGAAAATAACATGACTGTGCCTGTACATACCAGATGCACACTCTCTTGCAAGTCCTGGGACAAGCACCCTGATTGGTTGCTTAAAGTCTCTTTACAGTGGGGTGTGAAATTTTGAGGTAAAATATCTTCCTTTTTCTACAAAGAGATATTCAGGTGATATTTTCTAGTCAGCTTTACACAGCTATGCTGCTGTACTTTCAAGTGCTTCAACATTTGGGTATCATGTCCCTTTAAGTGTCGATACTTTCAGTATAGGCAGGGATACCACAGATAAAATCAACTATTTTAAATGCCAAAATAAAGTTAAATTACGTATTTGTAAAAAACTGAATACACTCCAGTGGGTAAAAGGGATAATTGTGAACAAATTAAAGGGGAGAAGATTTAGCATACACACGCCCTTTAATTATTTATTTTCCTCATTGCTAGTGGTTCCGGTTTGCTATGCAAGATATCATGTATTGGGGCACTTAAACAACAGATATGTTGATAGTAGGAAATTCAACTATCAAAATTCTAGGAAAGATAGGTGAAGCCAGCATAACAAGTGTTTACGAGTGGAAAGCAAATTAACGCTTCGGCTTGAGCGTTAATTGCGATAGAAGTATGATTTTTGCGCTTGTTGGGTTGCCTGTCTGCCTGCTCAGAGACATCACCGCAATTCAACCTGATCGAGTATGATCAAGTTGATTGACACCCCCCAGCTGGCGGCCGATTGGCAGCGAATCTGCAGATCTGCTGGTGCAATGCTTAATGTTAAATAGGCCCCTATGAGTTGAAAGTAAACTGTTTTTACTCTCCCACTAAGCCAACAAGCGCAAAAAGCCGAACTTAGAATATCACATGCGCAGCCATTAATGTATTCCCCCATAGAAGTCGATGGAGCAAAAAAAGTGGGGGAAAAACCCTAACAGCCTACTCTTACGCAAACCCGATCGCATAATCTCATTTGCAGGTGGCCAAACATGAAAAAAATGAATTTTCACATTCCAATGTTCTGCACATAGCAGAATATGTTCTGTTTATTCATAAATAGATTTCTACATATATAATGGTATTTTGGCACTATTTATATCCATATATATATATATATATATATATATATATATACACATACATATACACATGCATGATTATATATAGGTATAGATATATAAAGATATATATAGGAAAATCTGTTTAGAGAAACACATAGAACATATTCTGCTATGTGCAGAACATTGGAATGTGAAATATTTGTAGTAAATACAGAGTATAACACTTTATTAAATATGAATATTGCATAAATATGCTGTTACATTTTTTTATCTACTTGACTGCAAAGGGCTCCAATGCACTTCTATATATGTCTTTTTATGTATGCATAAGTATTTATGTGGTTATATGCGTATATATGTCTGTAATGCATACACATATACATACATATGTACACCTATATATGTAAATATATATACATATCCAGCTTTATGTGTCTCTATGTTAAAACTCTTTGCCTGTTTGTTTGTTTTTATAACACCTGAGACCTCCTATCTTTGAGTTCTTATAGCTTTTTTTTGTGCAATACTTTTTAAAAAAAAATAATTGTTATAAGATTGTGTTATTATGAGTGTAACTATACTTTGTAATGTATTTTTGATGTGTTTTGTGCAACTTGTATGTTTCGCAAAACAGTTAACCAAAGCTCTTTAAGTTGCGGTAATCATTCTAGCGCTAATCGTGATTGCGCTCAAGTGATTGCGTTTACTTTCAACTTGTAATACCAGCGGTAAGCACAATAAACCCCTTATCTCTTGTGCTCAAAGTTTGCGCTTCACTCATAATCTGGTCCTTAGTGTTTGCAAATATAATATATTATGCAAATAGTACCCACAAATTATAATATGTAATAGTACTAAAGCCCGTGTACACGGGCCATTTTTTGCAGTACAGCGGTCCCACCCCTTGCTCTCACCCCCTCTCTATTGCTCTCTCTCCCCCTCTCTTTTGCTTTCTCTCCCCCCTCTCCTTTGCACTCTACCCTCTTTTGTTCTCTCCCCCCTCTTTGGCTCTCTCTCCCCCCTCTTTGGCTCTCTCTCCCCCCTCTTTGGCTCTCTCTCCCCCCTCTTTGGCTCTCTCTGCCCCCTCTTTTGTTCTCTCCCCCCTCTTTGGCTCTCTCTCCCCCCTCTTTGGCTCTCTCCCCCCTCTTTGGCTCTCTCTGCCCCCTCTTTTGTTCTCTCCCCCTATTTTGCTCTCTCTCTCCCCTCTTTGGCTCTCTCCCCCCTTTCTTTTGCTCTCTCTGCCCCCTCTTTTGTTCTCTCCCCCCCCTTTGGCTCTCTCTCCCCACTCTTTGGCTGTCTCTGCCCCCTCATTGGCTCTCTCTGCCCCCTGTTTGGCTCTCTCTCCCCCCTCTTTGGCTCTCTTCCCCCCTCTTTTGTTCTCTCCCCCCTCTTTGGCTCTCCCCCCCCCCTCTATTTGTCTCTCTCCCCCCTCTTTGGCTCTCTCTCACCACTCTTTGGCTCTCTCTGCCCCATCTTTTGTTCTCTCCCCCCTCTATTTGGCTCTCTCTGCCCCCTCTTTTGTTCTCTCCCCCCTCTATTTGGCTCTCTCCCCCATATATTTGGCTCTCTCCCCCCTTCTTTGGCCCTTCTCCCCCCTTCTTTGGGCCTTCTCCCCCCTCTCTTGCTCCCTCTCTTGCCACGCCCCCATCGCGGCACCCCGCCCGGCCACGCCCCCTCACAGCGACACCTGCACAGTCACGCCCAATCGCAGCGACACACGCACGGCCACGCCCATCGCGGTGACACCCGCCCGGCCACGCCCCCGTCGCGGCACTACATGGGAGGTGAGGTGAGTGACAGCTTGCCTCGCGCTCCCCAGACCTCACAGCTGTTCAGCTTGTATGCTGTGTACCTCGCGCACGCCCGCTGTCACTCACCTCCCATGTAGCGCGCGGCTGCTTCTCACAGCTGTTACTGGCCTCGCTCCAAGCCGACACTGATCAAGGCCAGTTATGTTTGTCACTACTGCGCATGACTGCATCTGACAAACATACTTGGCCAATTATTATATAGGATTAGGACACAACAAATATTATCTTTTGTATAATTCTGTAAATGCAATTTAGTACATGTAGAAGTGGTTACCGACTTTGTGGCAAGTTTACGTCAGCAACTCGCTCAACACGCTGATTTATATTATTAGTTTTGCAATGATATATCTGATATATGTCTATCGTAGTATTCAACGCCAGATCAAGAAGCAGAAATATTATCTGTTGGAATACTGCAGCATTCCCATGTTCAATGTAGATTGTGACAGGTGGTAAAGGGGGTTGATGGGAATTCATTAAACGGAATAAAATTTTGCAGTACAATGTTCCTTTAATGTCGTATTCCTACTCCATCATTAGGTATATGCGCTGTGTATTATATGTAAACTAACTACTCAATATTAAACTAAGGACTGGCACTGTACTGTAGTGATAGTATATGTCAATATGATGTCTTCTGCCTAGTTATATGACATTTCTGATCCTATTATAAGAGTTAGAATTTGGCTAGATTTCATAGCACAAAACAATTAAAAAACAAAAGATTACAGTAGGAATAAATGACAATACTAAAAGTACAAGCATTTCTCAATATATGCCATAATAATTTTCCGAATTTATCAAAATTAAAAATATATTTATTTTTTTCCACCAGTTTCACTTCCTCCAATAAAACATCCTGCACAGACACTAGACAATGAGGAATGTAGAAAACCAAAAATGCAGAGGCAGCAAATCTGTAGGTCATTAAACAGACTCTAAACTAAAGTAATAATCGGTGGGTATGTGTCTTTCTCTTCTGTCACTGAAGTTTAGGAAGATTAAAGAACATAAAAAATATGCTTTAATATGTTGGAGCATTTTATTGTTGCACTATTGCTTATATATATAACTATAGGGTTGATTCCAATCTTTTCTTCTGACCCCAACATCTAGGAATGTTTTTTAGCAATCGCACTATTAATATCCCACACTGTTCTTTTTTTTATAAATAATGCTTAATGAATGTAATTTTCTTCTTAATATATATGAAGTTTAAAAAAACTTCCAACTGTTTTTTGGGGGTGGGACAAGAGATGCCACGGAAGGGTCCGCCAATGGGAGGGCAGAAATGGGGGTGGCGTAGATGGGTTAGGTGTGTTGTGGGCATGGCTGCCAGGGTGTGGGTGGGACGGCGAGGGGCTGGGCAAGCCATCAGCAGAGCAGCGGTGGTGAGAAATAGGGGGAAACTGTTGGGAGCACATGAGTTCCAGCCATTATGTTGGGGGGCTAGTGCACCCCTGGCCACCCAGCAATGCCACTGTCCCCAGTATAACCATGATGCCCATATACAAATGACAATCAGATTGTTTAAAGCTTATCATAAACAGTAAACACACAGGCTTCATTAATCCCATTAATTTATTTGGTATTGCAGTGATTGGCATCAACTATTGGCCGTTCCTAGTACTGTTGTAGGAAAATGGACATTAAATCTCATGTGAGCTAATGATCTCAGATGTATTTTACTCTGAAAGGTTGGAATCACTTTGTTAACAGGAAGAAAAATGGCTTTTCCCATTTATCCAACATTGAAAGAAAATATGAAAAATTTGAATCGACCCCTATGTATTTAATCCCTGCAAAGTCAGTTCCAGAGCAACAATGCACTACTGGGAACTAGGTAGCTAAACACATCTAGTGAGCCAATGACAAGATACACATGTGTGTAGCCACCAATTACTAGCTAGCAACCAGTGATGCATTGTTGCCACTGAGCATACCTAGTTATGCTTTTCAACAAAAGATACAAAGAGAAGGAAGTACATTTGATAAAATTGAAAACTAAATTTTACTTTCACGTCCCTTTAAGCTGACATATTTGTTATAATGGCAGATAATTAAATTCAGAAGGGTGATTTTGTTAAAAAAAAAAGCATATTTCACATTTGTATAGCTCGTTATATTCCATTTATTTCTATTATTTCATATATGTAGAAATATGGCTACGGCATGAGTTATCACTAAAAGAGTTTGCTTACATTGTTACAATCAACAAAATTTAAAATAGCAAATATATAACAAGTTACAGGAATGACCTTTACAAAAATAATAAATTGATAAAAGTTTTACGTAAACAGGTGGTATCAGAATGTTTTGATTCCCACAATCTCAGGATGTCTGAGTGGTAAAATGAAGAATTTTTGTCATATCCCAAACAAATTAACAGCTGAGTATGTTATTTTATTTCTTTAGGCAAATCTTTTTTTCTAATAAAAACAAAGAATGGTGTATTTGTTTGACATTCCAAAGCAATCGAATACAGAATCTATAGCATATTTTTTGTTCTTAATATCTTATTTACTTGTTATTTATCTATGATGTGATTTTTATTTTTTGCCTATTTAGGGCTAAATTACGAGTGGTGTATTAACTGTTCCGCGCAAGTGATAAGGGGTATATCGCAGCTCCTGCGCTCGTCGGCAATAGCGTGCATTTTACGAGTTGAAAGAAAACACGTTCAATTGAGCGCAATTGATGTTAGCGTGCATCAGATTAGAGCAACTTCAGAGCTTTGGCTTACTGTTGAGAGATGAAAAAATTGCACAAAACACATCAAAAATGCATTGTACAGTACATTTTCACTCATAATAACAACATCTAATAAAAAAATATTTTAAAAAATTTGAATAAAAAAGTTATAAGGGCGCAAAGATATGAAGTCTCAGGTGTTAGGAAAAAAAAAGGCATGCAAAGGGCTTTAACATAGAGATACATACACTGAGCACCCAGGGCTGAGCATGTTGCTGGGTCATGGGATGTGTACCCGGTCCAGTCTTGGAGTGCAGTCCCCTTCCGTGTTTTACATGTATATGTATGTGTGTACATATGTATTTATTTGTGTATATATGTATTTACATACATATATAAACACATACACATGTGCACACATATAGATAGCTATACTATAATGGCGTTTGTAACATGTCCGTCGGCGTTGCCAGTTGCGCACGCATCCCCAAAGGAATGTTGGCTGTAAGAGACAGCCAAAAGAATGTTGGCTGCGCGGAGCCAAAAGAATCCACCTGGATGCAGCAAAGCTACATCCCGGTGAATTCCAAAAATGGCAGGGTGGTTAAAGAATCCGCTCACCACCCTGCCATTTTCGGAATCCACCAGGATGCAGTGTAGGCAAACAAAGCCTTAAAAAAAAAACATGCAACCGCCCGCACGAAACAAAGAAAAAACTTGTAACCACCCGCACGAAGTATAAAAACAAAGAAAAAACTAACCGCCCGCACGAAGTATAAAAAAAAAAATAATCTCCCACACGAAGTATTAACAAACACCGAAACCGCTAACATTACAAAATAATAAAGTAATTAACAATTAAAATATTAACCCCTAAACCGCCAACCTCCCACATTGAAATAAACCTAGTTAAACTATTAACCCCTAAACCGCCAAACTCCCACAACAAAATGATCAAAAATAAAAAAATTAAACCTAATCCCTATGAAAATAAAAAAGCCCCCTAATCTAAACTACACTACCAATATCCCTTAAAAGGGATTTTTGTAGGGCATTGCCCTAAGTTAAACAGCTCTTTTATGTTTAAAAAAATACTAAGTCTCCCCTAACAGTAAAAAAAAACCCACCCACCAAACCCCAAAATAAAAAAAACTAACACTAAAAAACCTAAACTACCCATTGCCCCTAAAGGGGCATTTGTATGGGCATTGCCCTTAAAAGGGCAATCAGTTCTTTTACTGCCCTTAAAGGGGCATTCAGCTCTTTTACAGCCCTTTAAATCCCTAATCTTAAAAATAAAAAAAAATTCTAAGACTAAGCCCCAAATTGGTACCGTTCCTGAAGTCCAGTGGAGAAGGTCTTCTTCCAGATGGCTCCATAATCTTCTATCTTCATCCGGAGCAAAGGCAGCGCGGAGTGGAGGTGCGGCGCTGGCTTTCCCCGATGCACGGATCCTCAGCGGCTGTCCTCAGCGGTGGTCTTCAGTGGCGGTCCTCAGCGATGTGGACGTTCCTCTTCATGTGATCGTCCGCCGCACACTGAAGTTGGATTCAAGGTGGGTAACCTTGCATTCCTATTAGCTGAAATTTTGAAACCAGCCAATAGGATGAGAGCTACTGAAATCTTATTGGCTGATTTGAACAGCCAATAGGATTTCAGTAGCTCTAATCCTATTGGCTGATTTCAAAATTTCAGCCAATAGGAATGCAAGTTACCCAATTTGAATGTGGCACCTTGCATTCAATTTTCAGTGTACGCCGGAAGTTGGAAGAAGAGGAGCCTCCACGCGGCTGAGGATCGCCGCCACTGAGCACCGCCGCTCCGGATCTGCACATCGGGGAAGACCGATGTATCCGCCTTCGCACAGGATAAAGATAGAAGATGACGGAGCCGCCTGGAAGAAGACCTTCTCCGCCAGACTTCAGGAACGGTGAGTGCCTATTTGGGGCTTTGTTTTAGGACTTTTTTTTTTTTTAAGATAAGGGATTTATTGGGCTGTAAAAGAGCTGATTGCAATGGGCAATGCCCATAAAAATGCCCATTTAGGTGCAATGGGTAGTTTAGGTTTTTTTAGTGTTAGGTTTTTGTATTTTGGGGGGGGTTGGTTGGGTGGGGGGTTTTACTGTTAGGGGGTAATTGGTAATTTTTTTAAGTAAAAGAACTGTTTAACTTAGGGCAATGCCCTACAAAAGGCCCTTTTAAGGGCTATTGGTAGTTTAATATTAGATTAGGGGGTGTTTTTATTTGGGGGGGGATTTATTTATAGGGGTATTAGTTTAGGTTTAATTTTTTTATTTTGGATAGTATATATATATATATATATATATATATATATATATATATATAAAAAGAACATTGGAATGTGAAATATTTACAGTACTTACACAGTAAAAACACTTTATTAAATATGAACATTACATAAATATGATTTTTCATGTTTTCAGCTACTTGATTGCAAAGGGCTCCAATGCATATATATATATATATATATATATATATATATATATATATATATATATATATACGGAAGGGAACTGCACTCCAAGACTGGACCAGGTACACATCCAGTGACTCAGCAACATCCAGCCCTGGGTGCTAAATAGCACTCCAAAAAAGCTGTGATGTCACTAGAGCCACAGGCAGTTAACCCCAGTCCGGAATGGGTGCAAGAAACAAGGGGGATTACAAACAAAAAGTAGTACAACACATAGAAACACCCAGCACTCACCAGCTAGCTCACAGCTAAGATAAAATCACAACTGGAAAGGTTAGTCACCGCATCTGGCCAAATGGGAAAAGCTCAGGCATCACGTCAAGGTCCTTTCCACTGCCTGAGTCCATAACACAACCACACCATGCGAGCTCACAAAGCCAAACAAACTGAGAACAAAGAAGGGGTGCACAGGTGGATGTAATCACCCAGAGAAATACAAAACACGGAAGGGAACTGCACTCCAAGACTGGACCAGGTACACATCCAATCCAGGCTCCAATATATATATATATATATACTAGGCGATAAGCCTGCCCAGGCGGCAGTCTATGTTTAAAAAATCCAAACCCCCAAGATAATTTTACTAAAAATAAAAAATGTAAAATTACATTAACAAGAACTGCTTGTGCAATGATAAATGCTGACATTATTGCACAAGCAGTATGTAAATAATTTCAATGAGAAACCCAAAGTTTGTGAAAAAAATAACAATTTATATTATTTTATTTTTTTTTAAATAGTTTTTATTGTTTTAAAAGATAAATGAACATAAGAGCATCAAAAGCATGTACATACATATCAATAGTACATACAACAGGAATAACAGGATTAACTAAAGGTAGTATTATATAAAACAATCACATAAAATAAGGAGCACAAGAGAGAGAATGCTGGATGTTTAAGTCCATGTTCGGTGTCTGTTGGTCAATAATCTTATTCCCACCTCTCCATGGGAGGGTGCAAAAGTCCATTTGTTGTGGAAAAAGACCCATATTATTAATAACCCATATAAGTCAGCAAACTCCTTAGTGTATAGAGGTTTCATCATCATAAATGTTCATACCAAAATTATAGCTTAAACATAGAATATGACAATCAGAAATGTTAACCAGATTATACATAGAAAAAAGAAAAAAAAAAGGAAACTGTGTCAAGCTATCCAAAAAGGAGAAAAAAAAAAAAAAAAAGGGAGGGGGGTATACATCGACAAGGAATAGGAGCGGGGGAGGTTGGGAGGGTTCAGATAAGGGGAAGAAAGGGGGAATGGGCAGGAGGACATTAGTAGCACCGGTTACAGCTAACCCGAGGAACCTAAAGTCCCCAAAGTGTTTGTAGGGGAAATTACTTTGGGCGAAGTGCCCAAATTTGGGACTGAAGGTCTGTGGACCCGTGGACATGGGAGACATAGGACTCCATTCTTTTAACAAAATCCAGTATGTCCATCACTTGTTCCCACGAAGGGACAGTGCGTTGCAGCCACATACGCGACAATTTATATTATTTGATCGCATTTTGTGGTGAAATGGTGGCATGAATTATACCAAAATGGGCCTAGATCAATACTTTGGGTTGTCTACTTAGAAAATATATATATAGTTTGACAGGTAAATAAAAAAAAAACAAGGCTCTATTTCTGTTTAAATGGAGTGATAGAAAAAAATGCTAAAAATTCTACGGTATTTTGGGCAAGTTTTTCTCTGAATGTCCCGGTAGTGAAGGGGTTAAATTTTTGCACACTACTTACGTCACAGTATGTGAGAAAATCTGTGCTTCAAGATGGCGGCTTCCAGTTCAAAGAAGTGGCGCTTCACCCAACAGGGGTCAACATAGAAACATCAAAATGTCAGGGGTTAAAAAAAGGAACACGGCTTTAAAGAGAGCTGTGGCAAAAGGAGGGAAAGCAATTGCATAGTGAGTAGTATCCTTTCTAGGGTAGTTGAGTTTAGCAGTTTAATATCCCTTTAAATTTTAGGATGGGAAATAACACTTTTAGATAACAGATTAATGAGATGATAACACTGAAAAGTACAAATGGGAATCTAAAATGCTAAATGTGACTTCACAGCCACTAGATAACGTGCTCTTTTTTATTGTCATGTCATTAATCTATGAACAAAAATAAACAAATTAATAGCAAAAGCAAAGTTCATTTGTAACGACCATTATAACACTTCTATTCTCTTAATCAATCCACAGGTGATTCACGAGGTCGAAATCTGATCTGCAAAAGCATGATGACAGGGTATAGCCAATGTTTCTTACATCATTCTTCCATGGAAAGTTTGAAAAGATTGTATAAAGAAAATATACACATGTCATATGAGCAGGAAAATAAATACATAGGCAGATTACAGAACACTCCCTAATTACCTGCCATGCCCAAACATTCAATATATAACAAACTGAAGAAATTCAGGGCTGAAAATCACATCCACAAATTGCAAGTTCAGCTCTGTAATGATTAATGGCATTTATTTATCTTGCAACCATTATCTTTCTCTTTATCTTGCAACTATTAAAGGAACACTAAATTCAGAATTGAACTTTCATTATTCAGATAGAGCACACAATTTTAAACAAATTTAAAATTCATATCCATAATCTAAATATGTACAACATTTTTTATATGCACACATTCTGAGGCATCTGTTCCTACTGAGCATGTGCAAGATTCACAGGATATATGTATATGTATTTTGTTATTTGCTGATGGTGTCACATAATGCAGTCAGAAGAAAAATAAAACTTACTTTGAAATTTGTCAGAAAAAAATCTACTACTCATTTGAAAATCATGCTAAGTGGTTTTACATTGTCTTTTTATTATGCATTTATTGATTATGCGTTTCTACTGTGTTTAGTGGTTCTTAAAGGGACATGAAACCTAAAAAAAATTATTTCATGATTCAGATAGAGAATACAATTTGAAACAACTTTTCAATTTACTTCTATTATTTAATTTGCTTCCTTCTCTTGTTATCATTTGCTGAAAGGTTTATCTAGGCAAGTTCATGAGCAGCAGAGAAACTAGGTTCTAGCTGTTGATTGGTGGCTGCATTTATATATTGAATGTGATTGGCTCACCCTTGTGTTCAGTTACAAACTAGTAGTGCATTGCTGCTCCTTCAACAAATGATACCAAGAGAATGAAACAGATTAGATAATAGAAGTAAATTAGAAAGTTGTTTAAAATTGTATTCTCTGTCTGAATCATGAAAGAAAAATGTTGGGTTTCATGTACCTTTTAACTTAAACTTTAAACTTCTTTAGAATGAGTTCTACTGTGATTACATAAATGTCTTCAAAACCTTATAAAACAAGCAAATTAAAATGGAAAAAATACCTTCCATGAAACAGTCCAAATATGCACAAATGAAAACATTAAAAACATTAAAAAAGTACATCATTGTTAACTTTGAAATTACAGGACACCCCAAGTCTTTATGAATTCTACTTACTTGACCAAGTGAAAACGCTTGATCACTTCCCAGGAAAGCCCCACAACATCCACGATCAACCCTACTTTTCTATAACAAAACAGACGCAAATATTGTACACTTACAAACATTTACTATTTTTCTGAAGTTGTGGTTATAATGGTTTTAAACTTTTAACCACTTTGCAATAAATAATTGTTTCACGTGCAACATTTCATGTATTGGGCAATACATTCAATTATAGATTTTAACGGCAGAAGCCCGATCAAAGTTAATTTTAATTATCATACAAAAAGAATAATTGAACCATTCACACAAAAATACGTAGAAAAAAATTGTATTGTTAAGGTGCATCGAAAATCATAACAAATTTTTGTTCACCAAAAATTGTATTTTAGCAAAATTTTTAAATTTGTATGCAAATTACACAGGAATAAATCGTATTAAATATGAACAGCGTAAATCATAATTTAAGTACATTGGCTGTGCAAACAACACAGAAATGTGCACTTATAAATACAAAATACAAAGCATAATTGTTGTTTTGTCTTAAAGTTGGCTAAACATGGGCGTTCCCTGGGTGAATATGAAATTGTCTCTCAAATCCCAGTGTAATTATCTAAACATTTTCTCCCTACAAATCTCACAGTTTTTTCTTGCAACTTCAAGCTTTTATCAAAATACTCAAAATACGAATTACTCTGAAAGGAAAACCTGTGTATACAAAAATAACAACGAATATAAGATGCACTGAAAACAGCGTATTTTGATTTCTATCAGGAGTAATATTATAGTAAGTTTAAACATATATCTGTTGCTCATGAGTACTATGTATTCCATTGCACACTTTTGAATAACAGAGAACTCTCATTATGTCTGTGGGAGACATCTCGCCAAGGCTAAACCTGTTTTTTTCATGATTTTGCTTGCAAAATTTTGATCAGCGCGCCCTATGAATTTAACCCATTATTTTCCTGTATCAATATTAAAGGGACATGTCCCTACCTCTAATCATGGGTGCTACCATTTTGGAACCTAGGCTACACTGCAGGTATCTGAAGTAGAGTTTCTGCACATGTGAAAACAGGCCAGCACTGGAATGTAGTGAGATTTCAACATGGTGGCACTCATGACTAGAGGGAGGTAGGGAATAACTTCAATACTATGTTTATAAAATGTAATTTAGTGTTTAATGTCCCTTTAATTTAGCTCTTTATTAATTCCCCTTTAATAGATGTGCTTCAGGGGATTTTTTTAATTATAAACAAGATATTTGAAGAGAATGGCAACAAGATAGTAGTTGATTTTCCAGCTGCACTCGCCACAAAGTACACTTAGCTGCATTTCATAACTGTTGAACGTTCAAAATACATAATAATCCTTTAACTGACATCAAATAAATGCCAATACATTTTAGATGAATAAGTGCCTCAGATATGTATTAGTGGCTAGCGTAAGACTAATAGCTCTAATAATATTTGTTGAATAACTTTTAGAACATTGGAAAGAAACTCTAGTTCTTAAAGGGACATAAAAATATACATTAAACCATATATACAAGCAAACTAAAATAATGTATTTAAAGCAACAATTAGCTTGAGAATGATATGGAAATGTATTTTTAGAAATATATTGAAAATAATAAGCATAAAGACTCCATAAAGTAACAGGGTCGCTACTCTGTAACCTAGTTTATGAGCCTGTTATCTCATCTACCTACTGAGGCTGGTTATAGACAGCTGTAAATGTGTTACTACAGCAAGATGTAAAGAATGAAAGAAAGCAAGGATTATTTAGCATATCCAAGTTTCACAAACACTGAGATTGATTGACTTATTTGCATTTTAGTAGCAAAATTCTCAGATATTGCAATGTTTGTAGCATTTAGGGACACTTTGCTTCTAGAACTGCCAAATAGGAGCTATAATAATAAGAAGAAGATTGTCACAGGGGAAAAGCCGGAACTAAACTATTAAATTATTTTAAAAATGTCAGACATTTAAGATTTAACTAATCCCCTTAATCGGAAGGATGAATATGGAGCCGAGCAGAACAGCCCAGAACATCCACTTCCCAAGTAGTCACACAAATCAAATTCACTATTTCCACAAGGCTAAGAGGGAAAGAGGCAGCTAGACACAGACTTGCCACATAAATAATTAATGTCCAAGTGTCCATCCAAAAAAACATTTTGCACAAAAAAGCTCAGGAATACCCTCTTCCCAAGTAGCCAAATTAATTTATTCCACAGGGCTAGGTGGGTGAGAGACAATGAGCAGAATTCACATCCACATATTTGTTCCAGTCAAAAAAGATTTTGAATGAAGACTCTGGGATGCACACTTCCCAATTAGTCCTATCCTCCCTTACTTATTTTTGCCAAATGAACGCTGAATAGGCTGTGTGTAGTCGTCTAAGATCCTTCTTAAAGGGACAGTATACTGCTAAATAGTTTTTCCCTTAATGTGTTTCTATAGACTTGTTCTACCTGCAGCAGAGTAAATAATGTATGAGAAACTAGGCGGAGGACAGAAATCAACCGAATCGAATACGATCGGGTTGATTGACACCCCCTTCTAGCTAACCATTGGCCGCGAATCTGTAGGAGGCGGCATTGCACTAGAAGTTCACAAGAACTGCTGGTGCAATGATAAATGCTGACAGCGTATGATGTCAGAATTTATCGATGCGAGGCAGACATGATACGTTACATCGTATCATGTCCGTCCGCACAATAATAAATTGACCCCAAGGAGTGTAATGTCTTCTGCTGGCTATGTTTACACATTTTTTCTATAACCCATATTTAAGTATAGAAACTTTCAGTTAGTATAGGTAGGGATACCACAGGCAAAATCAACAAACTATTTAATACACTCCAGCAAGTAAATTGGATTGTTGGGAACAAATTAAAGGGGAGAAATTTTAAAATAAACTGTCCCTTTAATTAACAATGAAGGCATCACATACAGCAGTTGTGGAAATAAGGTCATCTTAAAAAGTCTTATTCTTTCAGAGTGAATTACAGGGAATTAAGCACAGTCTTTTAAAGTATTGACTGCTTTATTTATGACCAATTAAATATTACGTTTGTATCCTAGATTAATTAAAATTGCATGCTCTGTGTGAATAATGAACGTTTCATTTTGACTTTACTGTGCCTTTAATGTTTCTTTAAAGAAAATTAACTTTTTAACTTTATTTTCCCTTTTAATTTGTGATTTTTCCTGACATTGCCAATTTGTAACAGTATTTGTTTTCTTAAACCAAAATATTAACTTCTGCTTAAATCCACACAAGGGTTGTCATACACTATCACTGCAAACTGCATAGTTGTAGGACAGAATATTTATATAACATGTTTACAAGTGCTTATATACATAATATTCAATACTGCATTATGTCAACATGGAACATTTAACTCAGAGTATGTAAACCTATATCCTGGTCAATCTCTAAATGCCCGGAAGCAGCACAGTTTATAGACAATCCATCAGATACAGGTTATTAGAAGGGCAGACAGCAATCAGATATGGCTAATACTAGGTGTGTTTTGGGCACTTTGCCTATAATTATATTTTTTTTGTAATTATCTTAATGTTTTTTTTCTATTGTGACGAAGGTGAACCAAAGTGATATGAAACACAGGTGCAGGGTGAAGAAACCAATTATTTGTTTATTTTTAGTTTGTGTAAATGATGTTTGCCTACTAAATTCATCTATAAATCTATTATTTACATGGAATTAAAGTGTTGTTTCAAATTAACTTATCATTTTAAAATTTTTACCAAAGCATATTTTAGTTAAAAAAAAAAGCTATGTCACTAAATTCCAATGAGAAATTAAACATAAAATCAGCTACATTACTATACATGTAGCAGTCTCAAGATTAGTGGTGCACAGGTTCCTGGTTCCTAGATTCACAAGTATGGAAATATCATTCCAGTGCCTTTAATATCTACTTATCCATACAGTATATTTATATATTTAAGGAACAATTATATTAAAGAAATAAGAACCCCAAAATGAAAACTGTTCAAGGCTTCAGAATAAAAAAAGGGATGATTTTACCTTTTTTATTTACTCTAATGGTGGATACAAAATGAGCTAGATTCAGTAACAATGGAGGGGAGGGAATATTGGAACATGTGAATGCCAACTATCACAAGGTCTAAAGCACCTTTATATTTTGTGCATATTTTGTGCTGGTGGCGTTTTTTTCATCCACCTCTATCTTTTACTAACTTTCTCTATTGTTATCTTGTTATTTTCACTATTAGTTTTTTTTTCTATTGTGACATGGTGTGTGGGGCAGAGCAGAAGTGTTGGATTAAAGGTTGCAGACTGGCAGCTCATAGCAAGCTTCTCACTGATCCCACACTTTCTAACTTCTCTCTTGACTTCTTTTTACAGTAATTAGTAGGTCTTTGGGATAATGAGAGCCTGCTCCACAAAGCCCCAAAAGCTGTGAATGCAGCTAAATAAAAGTTGTCCTTTATAATACAATCCTATGCCTTTTAATATCCCTTTAGCTTTGGGTTGTATGAACAGTGAAACACCATTAGAAAGCTGGCAAGCTGAAAAGAATAAATTGCTCGCATTTCCTGCTAAATCTCACTGATATGTTTACATACCTGGTTTACATAAAACTTGCATCACTTCACATTTATTGCTTACGTTGCACCTGGATCCTTCCTGGTAGACAGGAACTCTGGCAGGTGGCTTTAAAGACAGTCAAATAAAAATGAATAATAAAACGTGCAAACATAAATTCATGTAGCCCAAAAAGTTCCAGTGGCCATGAAATAATCTACAAAAAAAATAATTGCATAAGACAAAAAATATATCAACAATGACTATTGCAAAAAGGTTCCAAAATGTTAGCACTCATAATTAGATGGAGGTGGATGAAATGTATTTAGTGTTTTGTGTCCCTTTAAATAAAAAAAAAAAGGATAAAATAAAACCATATTGTATATTTCAAGGATTTCTATTTGCCACTGCTTGGTGCTTTTAGTATTACAACAATGAAACAGACTTATATCCCTTTAAATGTCAGTATCCTGGATTCACTACATTTAAAGAAAAGTCTTTAGTTACAAATATCTCTCTAATGTCTCAAACTTAAGTATTTTGAATGTCTGGAGAAGACTGTTCACAATAGGCAATCTGTGTTAAAGGGATTGTAAAGTCAAAATTAAACTTTCATGATTCGGATAGAGCATGCAATTTTAAACAACTTTCCAATTTTCTTCTATCAAATTTGCTTTGTTCTCTTTTATTCTATATTTTATTGAAAAGTAAAATTAAGTAGGCTCATAAGAGCTCAGGAGTGTGCACGTGTCTTTAGTACTCTATGGCAGCAGTGTTTTTCAACATTGTATAACAAAGTTACAAATAATATTGCAAACTTTCATGATTCATGCAGTTTTACTTCCATTGTCAAATTGCGCACAGTCTATTTATACGCACACTTTATGAGACACCAGCTCCTACTGAGCATGTGCAAGACTTCACAGTGTATACTAGAGTATAATAGAGTATAATAGAGTATGCCCATTTAAAATTCAGAGTAAGTGCTTATTGCATTGTCTTTATATTATGTACCTGCTGGTTATGCAGTTCTACTGTATTTAATAGTCCTTTAAGCAGGTAGAGCTCAGGTCCCACTGTAGCAACGTCACTTCTGACTGTAGAGCTAGATGAGCCCCCGAGAGCTGTGGGTCCAATTGAGACCTCTGAGACCCCTGTAGTTACGCCCCTGGATGCGCATAAATATTACACATTAATTAGTTAATCACTTTTGGGATATGGCTACTATCTTCTTCAATTACATTAACAGTGGGTGAAAACTCACTTCTAAGAAGCATTTATTTCAAATGCATTTAGGATTATTTAACACTTTGGGATAAAATTATTAAGATGAACTTTCAAGTTTTCTCCCCCAAAAAATAGGCACAAATTGCATAGGATATTTATGAAAATGTTAAGTAAAAAGAAAGGGATGACATTCATAGATGAATATGTCTGTACACTGCATCGCAATGGTTCATATCGTGTATAGAAATGCCTAATGCTTGTATTGAGTTCGGTACTAACAAATGTAAAATCACATGTCACAACTATTTATTAATATATGTCCTCTTTTGTTCTCAAAACAAAAGTAACTATTGCATTTGCCTCTGGTTGGATGGCGAGACTGATTTAAGGCGGACAAGTTTTTTCTTTAGACAATCTCATTTTGTACTCCTCAGCTTGCACCATGGAAATTATTCTCATATTTGCTATGCTGTATGCTGCCTCCAGAAATGGGCAAAGATGCTCATTACCTGCAGCTGAACAACATCAGGACAGAATTAGCAGTCAGGTGGAAATTTCAGAGATTTTACCATTTTAAAATGAAAAATATGTATAGGAGGAATACTCAACATGAAGAGACATGATAACAAATATATACAGATATATATATTGCTCTACTGAGCATACCTTATATTGCTATCAAGGCATCTATACATTGGCATCAGTACACCAACAGCTTTTTTCAAAGCTATTTTATTATTATTATTTTTATATAATAGTATAAATTGGTAATTGCATCTATATACTGTATATACAGGGAGTGCAGAATTATTAGGCAAGTTGTATTTTTGAGGATTAATTTTATTATTGAACAACAACCATGTTCTCAATGAACCCAAAAACTCATTAATATCAAAGCTGAATAGTTTTGGAAGTAGTTTTTAGTTTGTTTTTAGTTATAGCTATTTTAGGGGGATATCTGTGTGTGCAGGTGACTATTACTGTGCATAATTATTAGGCAACTTAACAAAAAACAAATATATACCCATTTCAATTATTTATTTTTACCAGTGAAACCAATATAACATCTCAACATTCACAAATATACATTTCTGACATTCAAAAACAAAACAAAAACAAATCAGTGACCAATATAGCCACCTTTCTTTGCAAGGACACTCAAAAGCCTGCCATCCATGGATTCTGTCAGTGTTTTAATCTGTTCACCATCAACATTGCGTGCAGCAGCAACCACAGCCTCCCAGACACTGTTCAGAGAGGTGTACTGTTTTCCCTCCTTGTAAATCTCACATTTGATGATGGACCACAGGTTCTCAATGGGGTTCAGATCAGGTGAACAAGGAGGCCATGTCATTAGATTTTCTTCTTTTATACCCTTTCTTGCCAGCCACGCTGTGGAGTACTTGGACGCGTGTGATGGAGCATTGTCCTGCATGATAATCATGTTTTTCTTGAAGGATGCAGACTTCTTCCTGTACCACTGCTTGAAGAAGGTGTCTTCCAGAAACTGGCAGTAGGACTGGGAGTTGAGCTTGACTCCATCCTCAACCCGAAAAGGCCCCACAAGCTCACCTTTGATGATACCAGCCCAAACCAGTACTCCACCTCCACCTTGCTGGCGTCTGAGTCGGACTGGAGCTCTCTGCCCTTTACCAATCCAGCCACGGGCCCATCCATCTGGCCCATCAAGACTCATTCTCATTTCATCAGTCCATAAAACCTTAGAAAAATCAGTCTTGAGATATTTCTTGGCCCAGTCTTGACATTTCAGCTTGTGTGTCTTGTTCAGTGGTGGTCGTCTTTCAGCCTTTCTTACCTTGGCCATGTCTCTGAGTATTGCACACCTTGTGCTTTTGGGCACTCCAGTGATGTTGCAGCTCTGAAATATGGCCAAACTGGTGGCAAGTGGCATCTTGGCAGCTGCACGCTTGACTTTTCTCAGTTCATGGGCAGTTATTTTGCGCCTTGGTTTTTCCACACGCTTCTTGCGACCCTGTTGACTATTTTGAATGAAACGCTTGATTGTTCGATGATCACGCTTCAGAAGCTTTGCAATTTTAAGAGTGCTGCATCCCTCTGCAAGATATCTCACTATTTTTGACTTTTCTGAGCATGTTAAGTCCTTCTTTTGACCCATTTTGCCAAAGGAAAGGAAGTTGCCTAATAATTATGCACACCTGATATAGGGTGTTGATGTCATTAGACCACACCCCTTCTCATTACAGAGATGCACATCACCTAATATGCTTAATTGGTAGTAGGCTTTCGAGCCTATACAGCTTGGAGTAAGACAACATGCATAAAGAGGATGATGTGGTCAAAATACTCATTTGCCTAATAATTCTGCACTCCCTGTATATATATATATATATATATATATATATATATATATATATATATATATATATATATTCAGATAAAAAGCTTGATGGTCACAGGAAAACAAAATAAATGTATGTCCAGGTCAACGCATTTCGCCCTTAGGCTTTATCAAGACATATTTTATCTCACTCACCCTGAGGAGTTCACTGATTGAATGGAGGGAGGTGACGTTGACTAAATTTACAATCTTCAACTGCAATTTCCATACCTACAAAGCAGTGAACTTAAATGGTAACATAGTTACATCTAATCAACAACATGCTGTATTGATTATTGGATATTGCTTCAATATTATCCTTCGAAAAGCCGCTCCACCTTTGACTTCAGGTGATTTCTGAGGAGTCAAACCTCACCCCTACCAAAAAAAAGTTACTGGAAGGTAAACTTATTCCTTACAGACCCTGAGCTGCCTGCAGAGGGAACTGACTCATTGACCACAAGTCTAAGGTACCAACCTATTCCGTGTCATTACCTCCAACAGAGCTAAAATTGCAAGTGCAACGCAAAATAATACAGAGTGACTTACACCCCAAATATCACCCGGGAGAGGGAGCACTCATATTGAACTTTTTAATCATAAGCTATCATTGCATAGCCTTATTTTAAGTCATAGGGAGGCATCTCTTTATTTTGAGTGAGCCATTGCCTATTATCTGTATACTCTATTTTATTTTGTTTGTATTTTATTTTAGAGAGTTATTAAATATGAATCTGTTTAACTCTATATCTGCTTCGATCTAATACATATTTTTTATTACACAATTAGTATTTCACCACATATCCATGGTCTTAGTGCTGACTCTATTCTGTTACATATTGCTTTAAATTATATATGGAAGACAATACCCGATCCAGATAAGGATTTTTATTCCACTAACACACAATTGTCAGATAATCTTTCCATGGATAGGGATTACCTGATTACCTAATAATTATCCTTAAATCATCTAAAGATTTTTTTTTTAACTGGACTAAATTTTTGTAATCAGATAAATAGCTTCATATATAGTTAATGACTGGTCTACCAGAAAACTTGAATTTCCCTATAATACACAAATACTGTGCCTCACACAGAGATGGGAAAAACCAGGAGGATGCTGAGCCTATATTAAACAAAAAATAAATCCTTCCGGCACATAAGCATTAGTTGAAGCAAGAAGAAGATCTTCAAGAATCGATACATATGATTAACAGTGAAGGTCCAGTTCTATGACCACTAGTGCACACATAATCCTCTAGGTTGCTGCCTGTGCATGTTAAATTGTATTGAATACAATTATATATTGACTATGAGCTAGATTACAAGTAGAGCACAATTAATGCTGCACAATATGGTATTACAAGTGGATGGAGATTTTTTTTAACTAGCAGCAGTGTTTTGCAACATTGTATATCAAAGCTACAAATAATGTTGCAAAATACTTATGAAAGTTTAATTTTGACTTTACTTTCCCTTTACACTCCAGTGCCATCCAAAATACCGCTGTAAATTTAGCCCCTTTTGGGACTTGAAGTAACCCATTATTATTAATATTATAGCACAGAACTACATGAAGAGCTTCGCTACTTGTGCAACCTTTGCGCAGTGCTCAAGCATTATTTAATATGAGTGTGACTACACCCCCCCCCATAGTAGTCTAATATATGAGGGAATTAGTGCACCCATGCTATCTAACATGCAGATGTTAGTGTGACTTAAACTATTGTTCAAATGCTAAAAAATTAGACTTTTAATATGAGTGTAAAAATAGTTAACGCACAAAAAGTTCTAAAAAGCTGTAACTTGTTTTCTAGGCCTATGTATGTATATTGTGTATTTCGTGTGCTTGGGTGAGGTTGATGTGTTTTAATAGATATGTAAATGTGTGAAAGTGAGATTACATATACGGCCCAGGCTTCTGCGTAACTGCTGAAACCTGCGTCGCTCGTAGTTTAACTTTGTACATCAGGGAATCCAATAAACCACGCCGGCAGTTCATAAACTGCCGTAAGTCGGATAAACTAGCAATGTCCAGAAATGTGAGTAAATTCAAATTTCTGGAGTCGCCAGTGATTTACAACACTTTAGAAACTGCCGGCACCTAATAAAATAAAAATATGTCAAATCTCCTGTAAAAGTCTAAACCGCCTCCCAAAAATAAACCCAACACGTAAAACCCCTATATCCGCCATCACCCCCATATCGGAACTAATAATAAATGTATTAACCCCTAATCCACCAACCTCCGACATCACAATCTAACTAATTAAACTATTAACCCCTAATCCACCATCCCCCCACATCGCAATCTAACTAATAAATGTATTAACCCCTAATCTGCCATTCACCCACAACACAAATTACCTAATTACACTATTAACCAGTAATCCGTCAACCCCCACATCGCAAACTACCTAATAAAACTATTAACCCCTAATCCGCCATTCACCCACATTGCAATCTACCTAATAAAACTATTAACCCCTAATTTGCCAACCCCCCACAACGCAAAGTACCTATCAACACTATTAACCCATAAACCGCCAACCCCCCATAACGCTATAAACCTAATTAACCTATTAACCCCTAAACCAACAACGCAAATAACTAATAAAATTACTAAACCCCCTAACCTAACACCCCCAAAATTAACCCCAATTACCAAAAATTAAAAAATACTAAATTACAATTAAAATTAAAAAAAAACTAACATTACTTTAAAATAAAAATAAAAAATTAAATTAATCTAAAATTACAAAAAATAAAAAAGTCTAACATTACAGAAAATAATAAACCAAATTATCAAAAATAATAGAATTAAATTAAACTAATCCCTATGAAAATAAAAAAGCCCTCCCAAAATATACCCCCCACCCCAATTAAACAGCTCTTTTACCTATAAAAAATACTTAATATGTTTATAAGATACTTTGCGAAGTGGGGGTTGGCGGATTAGGGGTTAATAGGTAGATTGCGATGTGGGGGTTTGGTGGATTAGGGGTTAATAGTTTTATTAGGCATATTGCGATGTGGGGGTTGGTGGATTAGGGGTTAAAATACTTTATTAGTTATTGATTGCGGTTGAGAGGTAGATATTGTGCATGCGTTAGGTGTTAGTTAATATTTTCAGGGAGTTACGGTAGGTGCTCACATTTTCAGCGTAAGGCTTGCTGCGCCTGCCTATGTGTGGCGAGGTGAAAATAAAGTAAAATTTCTCAATTTTTGCTGCGTAAATCCTTGCGCTGAATATGTGATACCGATTTGCAACGCGGTTCTATGTTAGCTTATAGGAGTCAAATTTGTGGGCGACGGGTGAAATATATGCATTTATATGCATTTATATGCGGCGCCGTATATGTGATAGCAATACCACAACAACGCCTATGTAATCTTGCCCTATTTCTTTGATATCTCTGTCCAGTCATATATATTTATAATGAAACTCTTAAAAATAAACTTAAAGAAAATGTCCTTATAATCAGGGGCAACAGAATAATATCAGTTTGGTTAATATATTATGCTAGGTCTATGACTTGGTTGTATGTTTTTTTGTTTTCTATTGATAAAGATATGAAATATGTAGTGAGACTTGTCTAAATAATCTGTTAAAGAACTTATAAATGTATGTAATTGAAACACATATAACAGTTTTTAATCTTGATTATGTGATTTATTTTGTTTGTTTGCTTATCTATTGTTTATCTCTTAAACTTCACAAACTGACAAAATATTAATTAAATTCAAATGTTTATCTTATTGTTTAAAATATATATATATATATATATACAGGTGAAACTCGAATAATTAGAATATCATGCAAAAGTTCGTTTATTTCACTAATGCAACTTAAAAGGTGAAACTAATATATGAGATAGACTCATTACATGCAAAGCAAGATAGTTCAAGCCGTGATTTGTCATAATTGTGATGATTATGGCTTACAGCTCATGAAAACCCCAAATCCACAATCTCAGAAAATTAGAATATTGTGAAAAGGTGCAATATTCTAGGCTCAAAGTGTCCCACTCTAATCAGCTAATTAAGCCATAACACCTGCAAAGGGTTCCTGAGCCTATAAATGGTCTCTCAGTCTGGTTCAGTAGGAATCACAATCATGGGAAAGACTGCTGACCTGACAGTTGTGCAGAAAACCATCATTGACACCCTCCATAAGGAGGGAAAGACTCAAAAGGTAATTGCAAAAGAAGTTGGATGTTCCTAAAGTGCTGTATCAAAGCACATTAATAGAAAGTTATGTGGAAGGGAAAAGGTGCACAAGCAGCAGGGATGACCGCAGCCTGGAGAGGATTGTCAGGAAAAGGCCATTTAAAAGTGTTGGGGACTTTCACAAGAGCCACCACACACAGACGGATCCTGGACTTGGGCTTCAAATGTTGTATTCCTCTCGTCAAGCCACTCCTAAACAACAAACAACGTCAGTAGTGTCTTACCTGGACTAAAGAAAAACAGACCTGGTCTGTTGCTCAGTGGTCCAAAGTCCTCTTTTCTGATGAGGGCAAATTTTGCATCTCATTTGGAAACCAAGGACCCAGAGTATGGAAGAAGAGTGGAGAGGCACACACTGCAAGATGCTTGAAGTCCAGTGTGAAGTTTCCACAGTCTGTGTTGATTTGGGGAGCCATGTCATCTGCTGGTGATGGTCCACTGTGCTTCATTAAGTCCAGGGTCAACGCAGCCATCTACCAGGAGATTTTGGAGCACTTCATGCTTCCTTCCGCGGACGAGCTTTATGGGGATGCTGACTTCATTTTCCACCAGTATCTCATATTGTGTACTGCTAGCCATTACCTGTATACTTTGTGCCCTGATGGTCATTACCTGTGTATTGTACCTTGCTGGCATGTTTCTGCATAACTAAAAGAATATCAGACTCAAAATGAAATTCCACATAAAATGATTAATTATACATAGCAAAAAATCTTACAGTTTTATTTATTTTGCCTTTTTTTTCCTGTAATTTAAATATGAAAATGGTATTTTTGTTATATCTTTAGCTGTTCATTCATATATGTTCCTAATTGGCTGCATTAACTTATTTATATATGTTCCTAACTGGCTACAACAACTGAGACTTTTTAAGGGCTGTATCCTTGTACACTAAAACAATTGAAATTTTGCTAATGCTTTAAAACTTTTATTTTGTACCTACACACTTTTATTTTTGTTTCTGAAATTGTCTTCATATATTTTCTGCTGTTAAATACTGTGATAGTTCTGTATATTCCATTCTCCATGATAAACAATTTAACATTACTTGACATGTCAGGTCTTTTCTACTTTTTATCTCTGACTTGAGAACTGGGAAAGAAGGTGAGCGTTCCTATTGGGACATAAATGTTTATGTAATAATTGTGACTATGACAGGTTAAAACCCTATTACAGATTGGGAAAGAGACAACCCAATGACATTTATAAGATGTAGTCTTTATTAAAGTATGTGAGTATGTAACCTGTAATTATGTAACAACTCTATAACTACTGTAAATACACACAAGGTTCGATAAATTACAAGACAAGTTTAGAGCATACCAGAGTTCAGTCATGACTAAGTTTAAAACTGATAAATATTTTAAACCAGTATCCTAACAAATTCAATTTTATAATTAAATACAGAAGAAGAAGAATTCAAAGTCAACCAGCTATACACAGTGTGTTTCTAAGTACAGTACGTTTATCAAAGCCTGAAAAACAGTAGGAGCATTATAAACACCAAATTACACCACTATGTATTCAAAATACCTATCTGTAGTATTGATGGCAGTTTTCTACTCATTGCCCCTCTAATAACTAGATTAGTGATAACAGAGGTATGGCAAAGACAATAAAGTAGTTTTAGGTACAAAGGCAGGGGTATCTATTCCTATCAATATTTTTTTCTTTACAAAATTATATCCAGTGCCAGCAGGAGTTGTGACATGCTGTATTTATCTTTTCTCAATTGTTTCCTTAAAATATTCCTTCCAGCTACTCTACCCGAGTCCTTGATGAAGTTTTGTGGGTGCAAGAATTAAAAATAAATCACTATCTGTCTGCACTAGACCTAAAAAAATTATTAAAATCGCCTTTTAATACCAACCACACAGATTCTACTACATAAGCTGCCACCACCAAGAGACTTTTAGTACAGGGAGTCCTCGGTAGCCCCAACCTAATAGATTAACCACTTGACCCGATCCCAATATAATCCCAATATATAGATCATGGGATACATTACCCATTTTACACATAATGTATATGTATATGTCGTCCCTTCAGAAAGCTCCATCAGTCTCAGGTGCTCCGTTACCATATGAGTGCAGACTGCCTAATCATTGCAGACAGTGACACAGCTAGAGGTGTTGAAAATAGGATGCACCGCATCCCATTTTCAACACCTCTAACATTATACTAGTAATCAGACAAAGCACATACATTTTTCTAATAGAGCTATGGCAGCCAAACTCCCCCCACCGTGACGTAGTAGGTTTCAGTTTAATTGAATCAGCCAATCAGAATCAAATCCTCAGCTGGATTCTTAACACGCGTTCAAGCTTGCACTTCTGATTTCGGCTTGAAAACTGACAGAACTTAAAATGTGCATGTGTCAATGGTTCATACATGAACGAGCATGGCATTTAGTAAAGAAGGGGACGAAGGAGGAGGGGGAGGAGCTTGGCTGCCATATCTCTATTAGAAAAACGTATGTGATTTGGACGATTACTAGTATAACGTTAGAGGTGTTGAAAATGGGATCGAAGGTATGGGATAAAGTTCTTTCGGTTGTTGACTGACCCTTTAATACCGGTATACTGTCTTAAAGTACCTAAGATAATGGTCAGAATTGAGTGTGTGTGTGGGGGGCTGTTTGGGAGGGATCAGTGAAGTGTCAGGTGGGAGGGTAATTCCTGCATTAAAATACGATTCCTCTTCCAGCTTGTAAATTAACAACCTTGACTGCCAGGAATTTCAGAAGTGTAATGCACAGTGTCAATTAGTGGCCTTCTTATTACCAAAAAGCTAATTTCAAAGCCATGCATGTCTGCTGTTTCTGAACAAAAGGGACCCCAGAGAATCTTTTACAACCTTTTGTCTTATGATTGCAGAAGTTGTGTGTAAATAATTTTACTGAGAAACCAAAAGTTTGTGAAAAAGTTAAAAAAATGTTTTAAATATGATTGCATTTGGAGGCAAAACGGTGGCAGGAAATATACCAAAATGGGCCTAGATCAACACCTTGGGTTGTCTACTTAAAAAAGAAATATATAGTTTTGATGGGTAAAAAAAAAAAAAAAAAAGGCTCTATATCTGTTTAAATCGAGTGATAGCAAAATTGCAAAAATCTATATAAAAGCAATGCTAATAACAGTCTCTTCAGTAATTAATCTTATATGAGGCAAAACTTAATAATTATACATTTATATAAAAAAAAAATTCACAGTGCATACAAAGAAAATATGTTACAAAAACAGAATTACATCATTAGTAGCATCTTTATTTTTTTAATAAAGTAACTGCACTTAGCAGTTTTTGGGGGCTAAAGCTGGTGGCTGTAGGGTGTTAGATAAAAAAAAAACCTTAATGAAAAGTGCCTTTACATTGCAGTCTATGGGATCTGTGTGTTCCCTGTAAATATACTGTATATGTATATTTTGTTTATACACATATTAACACATAAATATATATGTATATAAGCATATATATTTACAATTTGCTTCCATCGCTGTGCATCTTACCCCCTTCGCTGCGCTCATGTCTCACAGCATGAGACTGAGGCTCCATTTGGAGCTAATGGAAGCACACTCTTGTGAGTGCAATGCTTCCCAGCAATGCAAATGAGAGGTCATGTTCGCATTGCGACTAACTTGTAATACCAGCGCACATTTGAGTGCGCTGGTATTACTCAGTGGAAAGCAAATATTGCTTTTGCAAAAGTGATATATTGCACTCCACATGTAATCCAGCCTTTTATAAGTAATATTAGATTGCTAACTCTGCCAATTCTGGGAAGGCACACAGATGAATCTGGGATGGACTTTTACAAGGGCCATCAATTTATGGCAAAGCTAGTTGACAATATATCTTACACTATATTTTATATTCAAGTGCTGCTAACCCAGAAACTCTATGCACCATAAAGGAAATATTATCCAAATTAATTTTGTACCAACTAAGATGTCTAGTGTAAGAAATGTCTTAAATGTATAATATTTAGAAAAATCTTATTCTGATTTGATTCAGCTTTATTGACCTCAGGGCTGTGTTGACACCTTACTGACTTGAGGCACCAGGTCTCTGGATATATGTAATAAAGTTTTCTCAGGTGAAACATAAAAACTATTTACGAGTCACAACAAGAGGTCTGTTTTTTAAGGATAGACACAGGGAAATACTCATCTGGAAAAACAAAATATGTTTACGTTGGTAATATGTGCACAAAAATATAAACACTATTGTTTGCACTTTAACCCCTTCCCACCGTTAGAACGTTCCATGCTGTCCTAACTGTGCTGGGCGCTGGGCTGTCCTGAAACCATAGCCACTTCCTAAATGAGATCATGGGCTGGAGGGAGTGCCTAGCATCATAGGCACTCCCCACGGGCGAAACTACAGGGGGTGCAGAGGTCGCAGTTGCGACTGGGCCCCCAAGGGTGGGGGCCCAGCATAAATTTTTTTTTTTTTAATTAAAAACGTTGACCTGCCACTGCCTACACTGATATCATGTGAGTGTGACATGATGCTTCACTAGTGTCTCTGACTACGGGGGTTAATCTTTCTGTTTTAGCCATTGGTGTTTATGTGTGTGTGTATGTATGTGTGTATTTATGAATGCATGTATGTGTGTGTGTGTATGTTTGTGGAACCAGCAAATTACAGACCTTTTTTTACTACAGCATGGGGGGAGGGGGTAAACAGTGTCAATATACAGTACCACTATATACAGTACGGGGGGCTGGACCATGTCACAGACTACTGTGGTCACTTTATAAAGTACTGGGGCAGGTAGGGTCAGGCCAGCCATCTCACCGGCAGATTACAGACTGTGTCACTGACTCACTATATACAGTACTGGTGGTTTAAATAGTGTCACTATATACAGTAAAAGGGGGTCAGACCATCTCACAGACTGTGGGCACAAGGTACCACCTTTTGCAGACATGTAATCTGATTCACATTTTTTTTCTGTGTTAAATGTAAAAAAAAAAAAAAGAAGATATGTATCAAATTCACTTTTTTTGGGGGGGGGGGGGGATGGGGAGGGGTGGGGGGCCCTTCTTAGATTCTTGCACATGGGTTCTGTGGTTTCTAGTTACGCCTCTGGCACTCCCCCTAAGCCAATCCCAAATGAAGTCACGCAAACGCGTGATTTCAATTTTTACTTATTTGTTTACATCCGATGTAGGCAAATTAGTCCAGGCAGGAATTGGTTAACACACTACACTGGTCATATTTTGTGCTCCACTTGTAATCTAGGCCAATGTGTTCTGTCTGTTAAAAGCACTAAAATTATGAGCAGTGAGTTATCTTCTCAAAATGTAGATATCTTAAAATGAATAGAATATAATTTTATTATTAGCATTTTCTAAAAATAGATAGAAAATGGCAGATTGAATTTATCAGAAGTAAAATAAATCATACTAACCTTTAAAGGGCCATAATAGACAAAAAAAAATGACATGCTCTAATTTGTTAGAGCACTGCAGCTCCTGAGCCGAAACCCCAGCTGATCCAATCAGCAGCGCTAGTTTCACATCTGAGTTGAGCAACTAATACTGCTGATTGGATCAGAGGTGTGTTCGGCTTGGGACCAATACTTCTACTTTGTGTACATTTTTTTTTTTTTTTTAAACTATTATGGCCCATTGAAGGCTAGTATGATTTATTGTACTTTTAATTTTAAAATTATATTATTATTATTATTAAAGCCTTATGTAGATACTATACATTTTAAAGTATCTACATTTCTACTATTATGGTCCTTAAACTATGTAATGATGACTTAATTACTATGGGCCAGATTACAAGTGGAGTGCTAATTAATGCTTCCGCTTGAGCGTCAACTGCGCTAGAAGTAAGCTTTTTGCGCTCGTCAGGTTGCGCTCTTATTATGAGTCGAAAGTAAACTGTTTTTGATCGTGTCAGTTATGTAAACGTTGGTTTACATAACCAAAGTTTTCCAACAATGCCATGACTACAATTTTGTAGTTGACAGAGTTGGTTACAAGTTACACGTATATGTGACTGTTCCTTATTAACCTATGACTTGCTTGTCAATGCATTGATACCTCTATGTCGTGGAGTTCATCTGCAAGGCTTAAAGTCTCCTTATCTCACTTTGAATGTCTGCTGCATCCATGACATTTTGAACTATGGTGGTTAAATGTAAACAAGGTCTTTCTGCCATTAACACTTTTTTGGATTAAGTGTTTAATGGGATATGAAACCCCAATATTTTCTTTTGTGATCCAGAGACAGAGCATACCATTTTTAAAAAGTTTCCAATTTACTTCTATTAGCATATATGCTTTGTTCCCATGGTATTATTTGTGGTTGAGATACCTAGGTAGGTGTCTGGAGCACAACATGGCAGAAAATAGTGCTGCCGTCTAGTTCTCCTGAAAATGAATAACATTCTTAAAAACTGTTGTCATATAGTGCTCCAGACATGTGCACACTTCTGAGCTTATACTCCTGGGGACCATCCCACTCCCTCTCCCTTCTGCCGTTGACCCGCCCAACCGCCTCCCGATCTCCCTCCCACACCTCCCGCCAGCACCAGCAGATGATCTGGCATCTGCCTTAATATGGAACCAGAGCACTGATCGTGCTCAGGTTCCATATGCAGGCAGATGCCTGGAGCTCAGGAACTCCAGCTATCGGCTGTAACTTACTTTACAGCCGAGACTGCAGCTCAAACGTATATATATATATATATATATATATATATATATATATATATATATATATATATGTTATGTGTACCGCATTACGTATATATATATGCCCAATTGGCCAAAAGGGTTAAGAGGACAGCTTTCAGCATCCACACACAGCCTTAAATGACTTAAATTGATAGTTAATGGTACAGACAGGCTTAAAGAAATTGTCCAAGGCATTTATACAAAGAGTTATAGGGGCATATTTATCAAGCTCCAAATGGCTTGATGCCCCTGGCTGCAGGCTCGCCAGAAACAGCAGTTATGAAGCAGCGGTCACAAAGACCGCTGCTCCATAACCTGTCCGCCTGCTCTGAGCAGGCGGACAGACATCACCAGAAATCAACCCGATCGAGTAAGATCGGGTTGATTGACACCCCCCTCCTGGCGGCCTATTGGCCACGAGTCTGCAGGGGGCGGCGTTGCACCAGCAGCTCTTGTGAGCTTCTGGTGCAATGCTGAATACGGCGAGCGTATTCCTTGCCGTATTCAGCGAGGTCTGTCGGACCTGATCCGCACTGTCGGATCAGGTCCGGCAGACCTTGATAAATAGAGGTCATAGAGATGGCTTATGGCATTTACACAATGCCTTGAGCTGTTGCTTTAAGTCTGTGTGTGTGTAGGGGAGGGGGGGCATCAGTTAGCCCTTTAAGGTTGTTTGTGTGTGGGCTTTGAGCAACCCCTTTAATACTTTAAAGCTGTGTGCATTGTAAGAGTTCTTTGATCTGTCCCTTTAAGACTGTGTTTGCTGCGCATGTAGCGTGATCTTTCTCAATATCTTTAAAGTTATGTGTATTGTGTATGTGTGCCTGTACCTTAAGGACTGTGTGCACATGGTGCAAGCTGTTCCTTTAACTCTTTACTGACAGCACATATTTGTTTACACTGGAATAAAGTTCCAATGTAAACAAATAAGTAAAAATATAAATCATGCAATCGCGTGATTTCAATGATGGGTGACCAGCCTGCAATCCCATTCAGGAAGCACCTATGGCTTCAGTAGAGCAAAACCGCTAGGACATTCCATGCCATCCTAAAGACGCTAAAAGCTAGTGCAGTTAGGACGGTATGAAATGCTCTAAAGGTGGGAAGGGGTTAAGGCTGTGCGTGTAATGTGCATGTTTTTTGTGCTTTATTTTGAGTTTCCTCTCAAGACAGTTTGTTGTTTTAATTTTTATAATAGTTGTCATAGAGCTGGAGCTTCATGTCTCATTGTGTACATGGGTTAAAGACATATAAATGTGCAGTTTAAATCATTTACATACATATTTTGTAGAAAAGCCAGAATTTAAAGTACCATTTATCAGAGCATGCTATTTATGATAAATCTTTATGATAGTGATACCATGGGGTGAGCTGCTCTTTTAAGACTGTGTGCATTGTGTTTGTGTAGGCCTGTACCTTTAAGACTGTGTGCATGTGGTGTGAAATTTTACATGTGTGAATGTCTGCCTGTCCCTTTTAGACTTGTGGGATAAACTGTCCATTTAAGGCTGTGGGTGATGTGTTTTTTTTATGCGTGCTGTGGTTAATCCCTGTGTTTCCCTGTTCCTGTAAGGATGTGTGCCCTGTGCCTCTGTGCCTGTAATATTAACCCTTTCCTGGTGGGACTTTTTTGTCCACATCGGAACAAGGTCCCGATGTAAACAAATAAGTCAAAATTCAGATCACGCAATTGTTCGTGCGATCGCGTGAATTCAATGATGGGATTGTGTCAGGGTGGATCTGCCTATGACACAAGGCACACCCTCCAGTCGACGATCACATTGAGGAAGCGCCTATAGCTTCAGGACAGCCAAACGGCTAGGAAGAAGGGTTGCCAGCTGTGCTCCATAAAAATACTGGGCGTCCTATAGGTGACTGGACAAGGGACGTAGCTGGGTTCACACAATGTCCCCACAAAAGCTCAACCTTAGGACCCACCCTTGATCCCACCACATATATTTTTCACAACCAAGCAGTGATTTTATCCCCTTGGTTGCCAGTAACACATGTACATAGTAGTGATGTGACCCACTTGGCTGCCAGAAGTAAACATCCAACAATGATTGAACACCCCCATTGTTGCCTGTAACACATATAATAGGAAATGCACTGTGCAAACTTTTTTTTTTTACCCATATTTCTAATGCATAAAGGCCTAGAAGGCCCTTTACATTTTAGTAGACATTTAAGTGTCCAGTATTTTTGCACTGATATTACTGGACAGCCTGCTAAAATACTCAACAGTCCAGTTGAATACTGGACACCTGGCAACTCTTGCCCTTTCCCTGTTATCATTTGATTACTGATCTCGGACTAACCATATGAGGCACCTCCTTTTCTCTTTTCTACATTGCTAATGCATAAAGGCATAGAAGGCCCTTTACATTTAGCTGACAAGGATCTTTAAGTAATTATTTTTGTACAGATTGCACTGGACAGCCTGCTAAATAAATACAAATATAATTAATGTAAAATTGACACAGGCATAAATGCTTCTAAATGTGAGGAATCTACTTGCAGTTTCTTAGCTACATTGCACAATTACATATGCTAATTAGTATGGCTGGTAACCCCAGAGGTAGTCACATGACATGATCCTGAGGCTCAGCCATAGCTCTGTAGATGTTACCAGATCAAAGCAGCTCATGTCATTTTAATAACATATTCCCAACATAAAATCTTGGAAACTCAGGATTTATAATGGGAGTTTTGTTATAACTTAAAGGGACAGTAAACACCTTGTAATTACAAGACATTTCTATTACCATCCTACAGAATAACATGTCAGCCAAGTATAAACATTTGTTTAACAAAATAAAATCCTGTTTACTGCAATTAGTTTTCAATAGAAAAACTGCACCCAACACTCGCCTTATTTGGAGAAGCCAAATAAGTTTGAATCGGCAGACAACAAGGCTAATTATTGCCATTAAGTTAGTATAAAGTGAATTGTTTTTTAGTTGTTCTCTATTAAAGCCAATACGGAATAGATCTGATGCAGAGATATCTCTGAAAAGTCAAAGCTAAATTATATAAAAAGGGTCAAAATAAATAATGAGTATATTACAAAGTTGTTTTATTATGCATAATTAAACATCTATGTTAAAGCTATACTAATAACATACCTAAAGGCTAAACTGACAGTCTTGGTATAATGTGATGTCTTGTTGTCATGGTGAAAGCCTTAGGGGAGTGGCTTATGTGATGCAGCATTTATGTCACAAAACAAGCTGACAGCATAAACCCACCACTCTCATAACCGCTGTTTACTTTGCTAGGGTTGCCAGACTGATCCTGCTGAGCTTCAGTAATCATTGACATGTAAATATTAGTTATCTAATATCTTTATTTCACAGCTAACACATTACAGTACAGATAATGCTTTACAACCACAGCTCTCTATATGTGCTGCTATGAAGAACAGTGACTACCTCCAACACAATGCAAATGGCATCCGGTGGGAGCTGTAGGTATGAACATCAATTACTACACATTTATATACATTGTAAAATAATACAGATAAATGACAGAAATAATAGCTTAAACTTTGTAGGTTCCTATGGGCACCAGTACTCTGAGACAAAACATAGCATACAAACAGTACATAATAATGATCAATATAATCTTCACAACTTTATTTAAAAATATATATAATTCAATAAATATTAAAAAAATTAAAATAATTATTTTAAACATATTATAGCATTATATGTATTATAGCTAGGCTGACCATACGTCCCGTTTTGAAAGGGACAGTACCATTATTTTATGTTTCTTCCCCTGTCCCGTCGTTTCTTTAATAATATTAATTTTGTCCCGTTTTGAGGGCTATTAGACCGTGCGGCCAGCGCAAGTGTGATTTTTTAGCACACACACCACTTACTAACATTTTTTAAACTCCCTGCCGGCGGGAGGGCAGGTTTTTTTTTAACTGCAGGGTTTGGGTTGGGTGGCCATGCCCACATGATCCACAGCACCGCGTCTATGTTGCCCGCACTCAAAATTAGGGGCGTGATCATTGAAAGCAAGTGACAGCAGGTCAATACTCAGTCGTGAGCTGTCAGACTAAGCTGAGGAGAGAGACTGGTCACGAGAGGGAAGTTAGAACTACTAGCTAGTGCCTAGTAAGGACAGGAGTCGGACTAGATCTGTCATCATCTGATGTGATGATCATCTGCCATCACCCGAATTAGTGGCTGACCATCACCAGAGAGATAATTCTTACCATTTTCTTGTGTCACAGGGTGAACATACAAACATAGTGATCAAGTAGATCAAATGTCTAAGTTCTGCAAGAATTGTGCATGGCCAAAGTAAGACCAGTGTCTGTGCCTGTCAATCAATTAAATTGTCATTAATTATGCTTATTATTATGCTGCTGCAGTACTGGTTGTACAGACATTATAAATAACAATTATCATTATCAAGTAACTATTTCCACATTTTTCTCAGTTATTCCACCATGTAACAATGATTTTGGGCAACTCAGCTAAGGATAATTGTTGGCTCAATAGTTTATATTCATGTCATAAAAGAACTTTTGTTAAAATCTTACTTTTTTCCCTATGAAAAAAGAATATTAACCCCGTTCCGTTTTCGACATCTCAATGTCCCGTTTTTGTCTCAAGGAAATATGGTCAGCCTAATTATAGCCATAACTGTAGGATACACCAATGCCTGTGCTTCCTCTACATATCTTTATAAGACTTGCAGCTGGCAGTAAAGGCTTTAAACCAGCTTTAAAGGGACATTATACACTAGATTTTTCTTTACACAAATGTTTTGTAGATGATCCATTTATATAGCCCATACTGTTTTGTTTTTTAAATGTATAGCTTTTCTTATTTTTAAATAACATTAGTCTGATTTTTAGACTCCTAACCAAGCCCCAAACTTTTAGGAGAATACCGAGGTATACCTACTCCAGCTTGCTCCTGTTTGTTTTTATGTGTGCTGTGATTAATCCCTGTGTTTTTGAGTGTGCTTTAAAGTTGTGTACATTGTGTGTGTGCCAGCTCTTAAAGGGACATTCCGGTCAAAATTTAAATACATGTAAATTAATATTTTTTTTTAAATAGAAACATTTTTAATATACATGTATTGGCAAACATGCTTCTAGTAAAAGTTATCACTGTTTTAGTGTTAACATTTTTCTCTGCACGTGCACGTGAAGCATAGCTAGATATTCTCAGTGCACCAGCATTTTAAATAATGCATCTGCTCAGAGCACCAGTGGGGCCTGTATCATGTTAGCAATTAACAAATTGAGTCATTACCAGATGGTACAACCACCTTAAGCTCTTTGAGCAAGTGTTGTATTTAAAAAGCTGGTGCACGGTGCATACTTAAATACACATTTGAGACAGCTATAGCTATTATTAGAAGTATTTTTGCTAATGCATGTATATTACAAAAATGATTCTATTCAAAACTGGAATGCATTCATGAAGAGCCCAATTTTGGCTGGAATGTCCCTTTAAGCCTTTGTGCACATGGTATGAGCTGTTCCTTTAAGGATATGTGCCCTGTGTGTGTGTGTGTGTGCCTGCAATATTAACCCTTGTCTACATCGGAACAAGGTCCCAATGTAAACAAATAATAAAAAATTCAAATCACACAATCGTTCGTGCGATCGTGTGAATTCAATGATGGGATTGTGTCAGGGGGAAGTGCCTATGACACAAGGCACGCACTCCAGTCCGCGATCAGGTTGAGGAAGCACCTATGGCTTCAGGACAGCCAAATGGCTAGGACGTAGGGTTGCCAGCTGTGCTCCATAAAAATACCGGACGTCCTATAGGTGACTGGACAAGGGACATAGCTGGGTTCACACAATGTCCCCACAAAAGCTGAACCTTAGGCCCCACAATTGTACTGGACAGCCTGCTAAATAAATACAAATATAATTAATATAAAATTGACACAGGCATAAATGCTTCTAAATGTGAGGAATCTACTTGTAGTCTCTTAGCTACATTGCACAATTACATATGCTAATTAGTATGGCTGGTAACCCCAGAGGTAATCACATGACATGATCCTGAGGCTCAGCCATAGCTCTGTAGATGTTACCAGATCAAAGCAGTTCATGTAATTTTAATAATCTATTCCCAACATAAAATCCTGGAAACTCAGGATTTATAATGGGAATTTTGTTGGAACTTAAAGGGACAGTAAACACCTTATAATTGCAATACATTATCAGCCAAGTGTAAACATTTGTTTAACAAAATAAAATCCTGTTTACTGCAATTAGTTTTCAATAGAAAAACTGCACCCAACTCTCGCCTTTTTTGGAGAAGCTAATCATTGCCATTAAGTTAATATAAAGTGAATTGTTTTGTAGTTGTTATCTATTAAAGCCAATAAGGAATAGATTTGATGCAGAGATAGCTCTGAAAAGTCAAAGCTAAATTATATAAAAAGGGGCACAATATATAATGAGTATATAGCAAAGTTGTTTTATTATGCATAATTAAACATCTATGTTAAAGCTATACTAATAACATACCTAAAGGATAAACTGACAGTCATGGTATAATGTGATGCCTTGTTGTCATGGTGACAGCCTTTGGGGAGTGGCTTATGTGATGCAGCATTTATGTCACAAAACAAGCTGACAGCATAAACCCACCACTCTCATAACCGCTGTTCACTTTGCTAGGGTTGCCAGACTGATCCTGCTGAGCTTCAGTAATCATTGACATGTAAATATTAGTTATCTAATATCTTTATTTCACAGCTAGCACATTACAGTACAGATAATGCTTTACAACCACAGCTCTCTATATGTGCTGCTATGAAGAACAGTGACAACCTCCAACACAATGCAAATGGCATCCGGTGGGAGCTGTAGGTATGAACATCAATTACTACACATTTATATATATTGTAAAACAATACAGATAAATGACAGAAATAATAGCTTAAACTTTGTAGGTTCCTATGGGCACCAGTACTCTGAGACAAAACATAGCATACAAACAGTACATAATAATGATCTATATTATCTTCACAACTTTATTTAAAAATAAATATACTTTAATAAATATTAAAAAAAATTAAATAATTATTTTAAACATATTATAGCATTGTGTGTGTGCCAGCTCTTAAAGGGACATTCCGGTCAAAATTTAAATACATGTAAATTAATATTTTTTTTTAAATAGAAACATATTTTTAATATACATGTATTGGCAAACATGCTTCTAGTAAAAGTTATCACTGTTTTAGTGTTAACATTTTTCTCTGCACGTGCACGTGAAGCATAGCTAGATATTCTCAGTGCACCAGCATTTTAAATAATGCAGCTGCTCAGAGCACCAGTGGGGCTTGTATCATGTTAGCAATTAACAAATTGAGTCATTACCAGATGGTACAACCACCTTAAGCTCTTTGAGCAAGTGTTGTATTTAAAAAGCTGGTGCACGGTGCATACTTAAATACACATTTGAAACAGCTATAGCTATTATTAGAAGCATTTTTGCTAATGCATGTATATTACAAAAATGATTCTATTCAAAACTGGAATGCATTCATGAAGAGTTCAATTTTGGCTGGAATGTCCCTTTAAGCCTTTGTGCACATGGTATGAGCTGTTCATTTAAGGATATGTGCCCTGTGTGTGTGTGTGTGTGCCTGCAATATTAACCCTTGTCTACATCGGAACAAGGTCCCAATGTAAACAAATAATAAAAAATTCAAATCACGCAATCGTTCGTGCGATCGCGTGAATTCAATGATGGGATTGTGTCAGGGGGAAGTGCCTATGACACAAGGCACGCACTCCAGTCCGCGATCAGGTTGAGGAAGCACCTATGGCTTCAGGACAGCCAAATGGCTAGGACGTAGGGTTGCCAGCTGTGCTCCATAAAAATACTGGACGTCCTATAGGTGACTGGACAAGGGACGTAGCTGGGTTCACACAATGTCCCCACAAAAGCTGAACCTTAGGCCCCACAATTGATCCCACCACATATATTTTTCACAACTAAGCAGTGATTTTATCCCCTTAGTTGCCAGTAACACATGTACGTAGTAGTGATGTGACCCCCTTGGCTGCCAGAAGTAAACACCCAGCAATGATTGAACACCCCCATTGTTGCCTGTAACACATATAATAGAAAATGCACCGTGTAACTTCTTTTTGACCAATATTTCTAATGCATAAAGGACAGCCTGCTAAAATACTCAACTGTCCAGTTGAATACTGGACACCTGGCAACTCTTGCCCTTTTCCTGTTATCATTTGATTACTGATCTCAGACTTACCATATGAGGCACCTCCTTTTCTCTTTTCTACATTGCTAATGCATAAAGGCCTAGAAGGCCCTTTACATTTAGCTGACAAGGATCTTTAAGTGTCCATTATTTTTGTACAGATTGTACTGGACAGCCTGCTAAATAAATACAAATATAATTAATATAAAATTGACACAGGCATAAATGCTTCTAAATGTGAGGAATCTACTTGTAGTCTCTTAGCTACATTGCACAATTACATATGCTAATTAGTATGGCTGGTAACCCCAGAGGTAATCACATGACATGATCCTGAGGCTCAGCCATAGCTCTGTAGATGTTACCAGATCAAAGCAGTTCATGTAATTTTAATAATCTATTCCCAACATAAAATCCTGGAAACTCAGGATTTATAATGGGAATTTTGTTGGAACTTAAAGGGACAGTAAACACCTTATAATTGCAATACATTATCAGCCAAGTGTAAACATTTGTTTAACAAAATAAAATCCTGTTTACTGCAATTAGTTTTCAATAGAAAAACTACACCCAACTCTCGCCTTTTTTGGAGAAGCTAATCATTGCCATTAAGTTAGTATAAAGTGAATTGTTTTGTAGTTGTTATCTATTAAAGCCAATAAGGAATAGATTTGATGCAGAGATAGCTCTGAAAAGTCAGAGCTAAATTATATAAAAAGGGGCACAATATATAATGAGTATATAGCAAAGTTGTTTTATTATGCATAATTAAACATCTATGTTAAAGCTATACTAATAACATACCTAAAGGATAAACTGACAGTCATGGTATAATGTGATGCCTTGTTGTCATGGTGACAGCCTTAGGGGAGTGGATTATGTGATGCAGCAGTTATGTCCCAAAACAAACCGACAACACAAACCCACCACCCTTATAAGTGCTACTCACTTTACTAGGGTTGCCAGACTGATCCTTCTGAGCTTCAGTAATCATTGACATGTAAATATTAGTTATCTAATATCTTTATTTTACAGCTAGCACATTACAGTACAGCTAGTGCTTTACAACCACAGCTCTCTATATGTGCTGCTATGAAGAACAGTGACTACCTCCAACACAATGCAAATGGCATCCGGTGGGAGCTGTAGGTATGAACATCAATTACTACACATTTATATACATTGTAAAATAATACAGATAAAAGACAGAAATAATAGCTTAAACTTTGTAGGTTTCTATGGGCACCAGTACTCTGAGACAAAACATAGCATACAAACTGTACATAATAATGATCAATATTATATTCACACCTTTATTTAAAAATACATATAATTTAATAAATATTAAAAATGTTAAAATAATTATTTTAAACATATTATAGCATTATAAATATTATAGCCATAACTGTAGGATACACCAATGCCATTCTGTGCTTCCTCTACATATCTTTATAAGACTTGCAGCTGGCAGTAAAGGCTTTAAACCAGCTTTAAAGGGACATTATACACTAGATTTTTCTTTGCACAAATGTTTTGTATATTATCCATTTATATAGCCCATACTGTTTTTTTCTTAAATTTTCAGACTTCTAACCAAGCCCCAAAGTTTTAGGAGAATACCAAGGTATACCTACTCCAGCTTGCTCCTGTTTGTTTAAACCTTTGAGTGCTAAGCACTTTCCCACCTGGGTGCTAAGCTTTTTAAAGTTTTTTTTTTATTTATAAACTTTTTAACTTTTTTTTTTTTTTTCAAATCCCAAAGACTTACACTTTTGGAAAGGTTAGGCGAATACATTTCCAACGGTGGGTCTTGGGGGTCTGTAGCTGCTTAGATGCCTGAGAAACAAGCTTCTAAGCAGCATGCCCCCTGCTCCTATACTTAACATTGTTAAGTATAAATAAAGTTGCACGGTCACGTCATCACGTCATTGTGCATGACGTCACCGCACATAACATGAAGCCCCAGCGATGCCTGTTACTATGCAGGCCTGATCGCCGTGGTAGGAGCGGGTGGGAGCCCCCAGATCTCCCTCAAGGTGGGAGAGTGCTAGCGACGGCTCTGAGCCGTCGTTAGCACTAGAGTGGGAAACTCTGCGACTACTCAGAGCCATCGTTAGCACTCAAGGGGTTAAAGAGTCTTTCTTTCCTAATATATTTTGAGTCCTCGGCTTAAGTAATTACTGTTGGGAATATCACTCCTGACCAGCAGGAGGAGACAAAGAGCACCACAGTTAAACTGCTAAATATCACTCCCTTACCCACAACCCCCAGTCATTCTCTTTGCCTTTGGTGCATGGAGGAGGTGAAGTTTAGGTGTCTGAAGAAAAATTTTGATTTCATCTACAAGCAAGTTTTGAGGTATAGCCGTATTACATGTCATCTCTTGCAGTCGGGTAGTGGTGGCTTTAAAGCAGTTAGTAACTTTTAAAGAGGTACTACGTTTTCCTAACAATTGCTGCCCTTGCTTAGAAAGCCAGAGTTGGCTACTCTATTCTTTCTTTTTCAAAGGTCTCTGTGAGGAACTGTGTCCTCTCATAACTTGTAACTGTCTACATGCCGGACAGCGGAGCATGTAAGTGCTTTTTCTTCCAGTTGGGGAGACCATACACTTAACAAATTAAAAGACACTGCTTTTTTATTGAGACATAGATAATCCTGTTGTATGGGTTACACTGGGGCACGAATCAGGCACTGTAGTATGGGTGAGACTAACACTTAAACTCTTTTAAAAAGAAAGGGCAAAATATTTTTATTAGGCTTTATTTTCTGACACATATTTACTTGATAAAACAATTCAAGTTTAAACTGAAATTTTTAATTTCAGCAGCTTATTAATTTCCCCTTTGCTTAAAAATAAAACATTTTAAACTGTCCGGTTTGAAAAAAAAAAAAAACGGTTATTTCTGGTACTCAGTGTACCAGGAAGCTATTTTTAGTGTCTCTCTGTGTCGCAGCAGTAATTTGAGCTCGGCAGTTGCGGTCACATGACTGGCTTTACTTCATAATGTTTCTCAGGAAAAAGTTGTTTTTCTCCATTTCTGGGTGATCCGGTCTTAATTGGTAGTGGTAAGGCACCTCAGTAATTGAGGTGTGGGGTTGCCTGAGGGGTATTTTAGAAGTTTATTTGATGTTTATTAAATGTTTTTTCTTAACTTTTCTCACATAAATGTATGAGCCTAATGTCTCTCAGGATGATGCTGTTAAAATAATACCATCTGGCATCACATGCAGTGTCCTGTGGTTCCTCTATAACTCCTAGTGGAGTTCATTTAAAAACAGAAATTGCTGCCCAGGTATCTTCAGCGATATCTGCAGCATTAGCTGCCCTTCCCAGATTACGCAAGAGGAAATCTAGAAATTCAGAAAGTAAGGTGCCTGTTCTCAGCTCTGCTTCCCAAGTTGCCCTTTTGTCATAAGTCTTATGAGGAAGATACATCAGGACTTTCTGAGGGTAAATCTCGGATTCGGACAGTATAATTCCTTCTTCTGAGACTGGTTGGTATCCTTCAGATTTAAGCTTGAACACCTTCATGTATTGTTAAAGGAGGTTTTAGCTACTTTAGATGACTTTGATGTCCCTGTTGTCACTCCTAAGAAATCTAGTACATTTAGTAGTTAATGTTTCCTGTCGAGGACTCCATTAAAGACCCTTGGTATACCGTACCCAAAGTTGAAGGGGGTATTTCCACTCTGGCTAAGAGAACCACTATTCCTATTGAGGATAGATGCTCTTTTAAGGATCTGATGGACAAGAAGCTGGATGCTTATTTGAAAAAGATATATGTTCATCAAGGTTTCCGATGGCAACCTGCGGTGTGTATTGCCACCGTGACTAGTGCAGCATCTTATTGTTTCGACGCCTTGTCTGATTTTCTTCAAGTAGATATTTCCTTGGGTGAAATTCAGGATAGGATTTAAGCTCTTAAGTTGGCCAATTCCTTTATTGCAGATGCTATTTTACAGGTTATTAGACTAGGAGCTAAAACTTCTAGTCTCGCTGTTCTAGCCCGCAGGGCGTTATGGTTGAAATCCTGGTCTGTGGATGTTTCCTCTAAAGTCAAGCTTCTGGTGATTCTTTACAAGGGTAAAACCTAGTTTGGACCCAGTTTGACATACATTATCTCTGATATTATGGATGGAAAAGGGTCTTTTCTACCTCAATATAAGAAGAACAGGCCTTAAGGATGTCAGAGTAATTTTCGTTTCTTTCATAACTTCAGAGGAAAGTCTTCCCATTCTTCTTCTGAACAGGAACAATCCAAGTGTTCTTGGAAAACCAATCAGTCTTGATTCAAATCAGCATGAAGGGTTTGCCCCCGATCCAGGATCGGATCAGGTGGGGGGCAGACTTTCTCAGTTCTCTCAAGCCTGGATACGAGATGTCCCAGATCCCTGGACTGTGAACATAGTATCCCATGCTTACAAATTGGAATTCAAGACTTTTCCTCCCAGAGGCAGATTCCTTCTCTTAAGATTATCTGCAGACCAGATAAAGAGAGAGGCATTCTTGAAATGTATACAACATCTTTCCTCCCTGGGAGTGATAGTTCCAGTTCCAGTGCAGGAATTGGGTCTCGTGTTCTACTCCAACCTATTTGTGGTTCCCAAAAAAGAGGGAACTTTCTGTCCCATTCTAGACTTGAAGTCTCTAAACAAGTTTCTCAAAGTTCATCCTTCAAGATGGAGACTATACGCTCCATTCTTCCTTTAGTACAAGAGGGTCAGTTCATGACAACCATAGACCTAAAGGATGCATATCTTCATGTTCCTATTCACAGGGACCATCACAGATTCCTGAGATTTGCCTTTCTGGACAAACATTTCCAGTTCATGGCCCTTCCATTTGGTCTAGCCACGGCTCCCAGAATTTTTTCAAAGGTTCTGGGGGTATTTTTGGCAGTGATCCGTTCTCGTGGAATTGCTGAGGCACCTTACCTGGACGACATATTGGTTCAGGCGCCATCTTTTCAACAAGCAAAATCAAGATATTGTTGTCTTTTCTTCATTCCCACGGATGGAATGTGAATCTGGAAAAAGCTCCCATTACCCTTCTACAAGATTAGTGTTCTTAGGGACCATAATAGGTTCTTTCTGATTAGAGGTCAGGAAAAACAAAATATTTTCCTCTTGTCTCTCTCTTCAGGCTACTGCTCATCCTTCAGTGGCTCAATGTATGGAGGTAATCGGTCTGATGGTGGCTTCCATAGACATCATTCCTTTTGCTCGATTCCATTTGAGAGCTCTCCAGTTGTGCATGCTCAGACAATGGAATGGCGACTATGCAGATTAATTTTAGAGAATAGAGTTAGATCAGTCATCAAGGGATTCTCTCCCGTGGTTGATTTCTCAGGAACATCTGTCTCAGGGCACGTGCTTTTGAAGACCTTCCTGGGTGATTGTGACCATGGAAGCCAGCCTGCTGGCTGGGGAGCAGTCTGGAACTCGTTAAAAGCTCAGGGCCTTTGGACTCGGGAGGAGTCTGCTCTTCCCATCAACATCTTGGAGTTGAGGGCAATTTACAATGCTCTATTGGCTTGGCCTCAGTTGTCCTCAGCACAGTTTATCAGGTTCCATTCAGACAACATAACCTCTCTGGCTTACATCAATCACCAGTGAGGAACCTGGAGTTCCTTAGCCATGAAGGAGGTTACTCGGATTCCTCAGTGTGCAGAGACCCACAATTGCTGTCTATCTGCCATCCACATTCCAGGAGTAGACAACTGGGAAGCAGATTTTCTGAGCAGACAGACTTTTCATCCCGGGTAGTGGGAACTCCCTCCGGAGGTGTTTTCCAGCTTAGTCATCAAATGGGGGGTGCCTGAGTTAGATCTGATAGCGTCCTGTCAGAACGCCAAGCTTCCAAAGTACAGTTCAAGGTCAAGAGATCTGCAGGCTGTTTTGATAGATGCTCTGGCGGTTCCTTGGGTTTTCAGGTTGGCATACCCATTTCCTCCGTGTGCTCTCCTTCCACGAGTCATTGCTCGTATTAAACAGGAGAGGGCGTCGGTGATTCTAATAGCCCCTGCATGGCCTTGCAGGATCTGGTTTGCAGACCTAGTGGAGATGTCATCTCTCCCACCTTGGAGACTACCTCTGAGGAAGGACCTCCTGATTCAGGGTCCCTTCCTTCATCCAAATCTTGTTTCTCTGAAGATGACTGCTTGGGGATTGAATGCTTAATTCTGTCTAAGCATGGTTTTTCTGAGTGGGTCATTGAGACCATGATTTAGGCACACAAGCCTGTTACTAGAAAGATTTACCATAAGATATGGTGTAAATATCTTTTTGGTGTGAATCCAAGGGCTATTCTTGGAGTAGAATTAGAATTCCTAGAATTTTATATTTTCTTCAGAAAGGCCTGGAGAAGGGATTGTCAGTCAGTACCCTAAAGGGTCAGATTTCTGCTTTATCAGTTTTACTACATAAACAATTGGTGGATGTGCCAGATGTGCAATATTTTTGTCAGGCCTTGGTCAAAATCAGGCCTGTCTTTAAGTCTGTTGCTCCTCCTTGGAGCCTTAACCTTGTTCTTAAAGTTTTACAGCTGGCTCTGTTTGAACCGTTGCATTCCATAGACATTAAGTTGTTATCTTGGAAGGTTTTGTTTCCTGTTGCTATCTCTTCTGCTCGAAGAGTCTCGGAACTCTCAGCTCTGCAGTGTAATTCCGCTTATCTTATTTTTCATGCCAATAAGGCAGTTCTTTGTACTAAGTTAGGTTTCCTTCCTAGAGTTGTTTCTAATAGAAATATCAATCAGGAAATGGTTGTTCCCTCTCTGTGTCCTAATCCTTTTTCTTCCAAACAAAGTTTGTTACACAATTTGGATGTTGTACGTGCTCTTAAATTCTACTTACAGTCGACTAAGGATTTTTACCAGTCCTCTGCCCTCTTTGTCTGTTTCTCTGGGAAACGCAAAGGTCAGAAAGCTACTGCTTCTACTCTTTATTTTTGGTTACAAAGTATAATTCGTTTGGCTTATGAGACTGCTGGACAGCAGCCTCCTGAGAGAATTACGGCTCATTCCACAAGAGCTGTTTCCTCTTCTTAGGCTTTTGAAAATGAAGCTTATGGGAAAAAAATTTGCAAGGCTGCAACTTGGTCTTCTCTACATACTTTTTCCAAATTTTATACTTTTGCCTCGGCTGAGGCTTCTTTTGGGAGAAAGGTTCTTCAAGCGGTGATGCCTTCTGTTTAGGACTGCCTGTCTTGTCCCTCCCTACTTATCCAAGTCCTCTAGCTTGGGTATTGGTTCTTAACAGTAATTACTCAAGCCGTAGACTCACCATATCTTAGAAAAGAAAAACAAAATGTATGCTTACCTGAAAAATTTATTTATTTCCGGATATGGTGAGTCCACAGCCCCACCCTTAATTTTAAGACAGTTGCTCTTTTAAATATAACATCAGGCACCTCTACACCTTGTGTTACTCCTTTTGCTCCATTTCCCTTTGGTCGAATGACTGGGGGTTTGTGGGTAAGGGAGTGATACTTAGCAGTTTAACTGTGGTACTCTTTGCCTCCTCCTACTGGCAAGGAGTGATATTCCCAACAGTAATTACTCAAGCCGTAGACTCACCATATCGGGAATGAAAACATAATTTATGCTTAACTGATAAATTTATTTCTCTTGTAATGTATTGAGTCCACAGATTCATCCATACTTGTGGGATATTCTCCTTCCTAACAGGAAGTGGCAAAGAGAGCACCCACAGCAGAGCTGTCTATATAGCTCCTCCCTTAGCTCCTCCCCCCAGTCATTCGACCGAAGGCTAGGAAGAAAAAGTAGAAACTATAGGGTGCAGAGGTGACTGAAGTTTTTTAAATAAAAATTTACTGCCTGTCTTAAATAAACAGGGCGGGCCGTGGACTCGATATATCACAAGAGAAATAAATTTATCAGGTAAGCATAAATTATGTTTTCTCTTGTAAGATGTATCGAGTCCACGGATTCATCCATACTTGTGGGATACCAATACCAAAGCTTTAGGACACGGATGAAGGGAGGGACAAGACAGGTACCTTAAACGGAAGGCACCACTGCTTGTAGAACCTTTCTCCCAAAAATAGCCTCTGAAGAAGCAAAAGTATCGAATTTGGAAAATTTGGAAAAAGTATGAAGCGAAGACCAAGTCGCCGCCTTACAAATCTGTTCAACAGAAGCCTCATTTTTAAAAGCCCATGTGGAAGTCACTGCTCTAGTAGAATGAGCAGTAATTCTTTCAGGAGGCTGCTGGCCAGCAGTCTCATAAGCCAAACGGATGATGCTTTTCAGCCGAAAGGAAAGAGAGGTAGCCGTAGCCTTTTGAGCCCTCCGTTTACCAGAATAAACAACAAACAATGAAGATGTTTGACGGAAATCTTTAGTTGCTTGTAAGTAGAACTCTAAAGCACGAACCACATCAAGATTGTGCAACAGACGTTCCTTCTTTGATGAAGGATTAGGACACAGTGAAGGAACAACAATCTCCTGATTGATGTTCCTATTAGAAACAACCTTTGGAAGAAACCCAGGTTTGGTACGCAAAACCCCCTTATCTGCATGGAAAACAAGGTAAGGTGAATCACACTGTAAAGCAGATAACTCAGAAACTCTTTGAGCCGAAGAGATAGCTACTAAAAACAAAACTTTCCAAGATAGAAGCTTAATATCTATGGAATGCATAGGTTCAAACGGAATCCCTTGAAGAACTTTAAGAACTAAGTTTAGGCTCCATGGCGGAGCAACAGGTTTAAATACAGGCTTGATTCTGACCAAGGCCTGACTAAACGCTTGAACGTCTGGGACATCTGCCAGACGTTTGTGTAAAAGAATAGACAAAGCAGATATTTGTCCTTTTAAGGAACTAGCTGATAATCCCTTCTCCAATCCTTCTTGGAGAAAGGACAATATTCTAGGAATCCAAATCTTACTCCATGAGTAACCCTTGGATTCACACCAATAAAAATATTTGCGCCAAATCTTATGATAGATCTTCCTGGTGACAGGCTTTCTAGCTTGAATCAGGGTATCAATGACCGACTCAGAGAAACCACGCTTTGATAGAATCAGGCGTTCAATCTCCAAGCAGTCAGACGCAGAGAAATTAGATTTGGATGCGTGAATGGAACTTGGATTAGAAGGTCCTGCCTCATTGGCAGAGTCCACGGTGGAACCGATGACATGTCCACTAGGTCTGCATACCAAGTCCTGCGTTGCCACGCAGGCACTATCAGAATCACCGAAGCTCTCTCCTGCTTGATTCTGGCAACCAGACGTGGGAGGAGAGGAAACGGTGGAAATACATAGGCCAGATTGAAGGACCAGGGCACTGCTAGAGCATCTATCAGTAACGCCTGGGGATCCCGGGGTCCTGGACCCGTAACAAGGAAGTTTGGCATTCTGACGGGACGCCATCAGATCCAATTCTGGTGTGCCCCATAGCTGAGTCAGCTGGGCAAATACCTCCCCCGGATGAAAAGTCTGACGACTTAGGAAATCCGCCTCCCAGTTCTCTACCCCTGGGCTATGGATTGCTGAGAGATGGCAAGAGTGATCCTCCGCCCATCGGATTATTTTGGTTACCTCCATCATCGCTAGAGAACTCCGTGTTCCTCCTTGATGATTGATATAAGCTACAGTCGTGATGTTATCCGACTGAAATCTGATGAATTTGGCCGCAGCTAGCTGAGGCCACGCCTGAAGTGCATTGAATATCGCTCTCAGTTCTAGAATGTTTATCGGGAGTAGAGTTTCCTCCCGAGACCATAAGCCCTGTGCTTTCAGGGAGTTCCAAACAGCACCCCATCCTAGCAGGCTGGCATCTGTCATTACTATGAGCTACTCTGGCCTGTGGATACACATTCCCTGAGACAGGTGGTCCTGAGACAACCACCAGAGAAGAGAATCTCTGGTCTCCTGGTCCAGATGCAGTTGAGGAGATAAATCTGCATAATCCCCATCCCACTGTTTGAGCATGCATAGTTGCAGTGGTCTGAGGTATAGGCGGGCAAAAGGAACTATGTCCATTGCCACTACCATGAGTCCGATTACCTCCATACATTGAGCCACTGATGGCTGAGGAATGGAATGAAGAGCTCGGCAAGTGGTTAAGAGTTTTGATTTTCTGACCTCCGTCAGAAATATTTTCATTTCTACCGAGTCTATCAGAGTCTCTAGGAAGCAAACTCTTGTGTGAGGGAAGAGAGAACTCTTTTTTATGTTCACCTTACACCTGTGAGATTTCAGAAAAGCCAACACAATGTCCGTGTGAGACTTGGCTAGCTGGAAAGTCAACGCTTGAATCAATATGTCGTCTAGATAAGGCGCCACTGCTATGCCCCGCGGTCTTAGAACCACCAAAAGGGACCCTAGCACCTTTGTGAAAATTCTGGGAGCCGTGGCCAACCCGAAGGGAAGGGCCACGAACTGGTAATGCCTGTCCAGAAAGGCTAATCTGAGGAATTGATGATGATCTCTGTGAATAGGGATGTCTAGATACGCATCCTTTAAGTCCACGGTAGTCATATATTGACCCTCCTGGATCAACGGTAGAATAGTCCGAATAGTCTCCATCTTGAATGATAGTACTCTGAGGAACTTGTTTAGAATTTTGAGATCCAAGATTGGTCTGAAAGTTCCCTCTTTTTTGGGAACCACAAACAGGTTTGAGTAAAACCCTAGCCCTTGTTCTGCTTTTGGAACTGGGTGGATTACTCCCACAGTATGTAGGTCTTCTACACAGCGTAAGAACGCCTCTCTCTTTATCTGGTTTGCAGACAATTGAGAAATGTGAAATCTCCCCCTTGGAGGAGAGTCTTTGAAGAAGATATCCCTGGGACACAATTTCTAAGGCCCTAGGACTTGGATTGGGCAAAATTCCCCTCTTGCTTTGCAGCAGGGGAAGCTGAAGCGGGACCACCCTTGAAGTTCCAAAAGGAACGAAAATTATTTTGTTTGGTCCGCACTTTATTTGTTCTATCCTGAGGGAGGGCATGGCCTTTCCCTCCAGTGATGTCTGAAATAATCTCTTTCAGTTCAGGCCCGAATAGGGTCTTTCCTTTGAAAGGGATGTTCAAAAGTATAGTTTTTGATGACACATCAGCAGCCCAGGACTTAAGCCATAACGCCCTGCGTGCTAAAATGGCAAAACCTAAATTCTTTGCTGCTAATTTAGCCAGTTGGAAAGCGGCATCTGTAATGAAAGAATTAGCCAACTTAAGGGCCTTAATTCTGTCCATAATATCCTCTAGTGGAGTCTCCATCTGAAGAGCCTCTTCTAGAGCCTCGAACCAGAAAGCAGCTGCAGTAGTTACAGGAACAATGCACACAATAGGTTGGAGAAGAAAACCTTGATGAACAAAGATTTTCTTCAGGAGACCCTCCAATTTTTTATCCATAGGATCTTTGAAAGCACAACAGTCTTCGATAGGTATAGTTGTACGCTTAGCCAGAGTAGAAATAGCTCCCTCCACCTTAGGAACTGTCTGCCACGAGTCCCGCAAGGTGTCAGATATGGGAAACATTTTCTTAAAAACAGGAGGGGGAGCGAACGGAATACCTGGTCTATCCCACTCCTTAGTAACAATATTCACAATCCTCTTAGGGACTGGAAAAACATCAGTGTAAACAGGAACCTCTAAGTATTTGTCCATTTTACACAATTTCTCTGGGACCACTATAGGGTCACAATCATCTAGAGTCGCTAATACCTCCCTGAGCAATAAGCGGAGGTGTTCAAGCTTAAATTTAAAGGCCGTCATATCAGAATCTGTCAGAGGGAGCGTCTTTCCTGAATCAGAAATTTCTCCCTCAGATAACAAATCCCTTACCCCTACTTCAGAACATTGTGAGGGTATATCGGATACGGCTACTAAAGCGTCAGGCGACTCAGCATTTGTTCTTAACCCAGAGCTGTCACGCTTTCCTTGTAAACCAGGCAGTTTGGATAAAACATCTGTGAGGGTTGTATTCATAACTGTGGCCATGTCTTGTAAAGTAAATGAATTTGACGCACTAGAGGTACTATGCGTCACTTGTGCGGGCGTTACTGGTTGTGACACTTGGGGAGAACTAGATGTGAAACCCTCATTTCCTTCTGTCTGAGAATCATCTATTGCAATATTTTGAAGTGCTAAAATATGCTCTTTATAATTAATAGACATATCAGTGCAATTGGGACACATTCTAAGAGGGGGTTCCACAATGGCTTCTAAACACATTGAACAAGGATTTTCCTTGGTGTCAGACATGTTAAACAGGCTAGTAATGTAACAAGCAAGCTTGGAAAACACTTTAATCAAAGCAAATAACACTTAGAAAAAAAATGGTACTGCACAAACTCTGCAAAACAGTGTAAAAAAGCAGTAAACTCAACGAAATTTTTACAGTAGCATCATAAAGCCTTAGTAACGTTTCACAACTATGCAAATAAACAATTAACCCCTTAATGTAAAAACCGGATTGACAAAACGTCAAAAACGGTATAAAAACGTTCAGCACCCTGCCACAGCTCTGCTCTGGCGCCTACCTGCCCTTTAGGAACAATTTGTGGGGGAAAAAACTTCTTTACAGCCCTCAAACACAGTAGGATCCTCTGGAGAAGCAGCTGGATGTCTCTGAGGAAAAGAAACTGCGCAACTGAGGCGCGAAACTAGGCCCCTCAAACCTCACTCGATGTTATGGAGCCTAAAAGAGACACAACAGAGTGTTTCTTAAACTAGCCATGTGGGTTAATAACCCTTAAACAAGCCACAATGACCCCTTAAAGTCCCTCAAAAAACGTTATATTTGCAATTAAAACAAAAAATGTTTTTTCCTATCAGTGTCACCAGTAACTAATGAGCAGTTTATGGAAGCTGGGATTCCTACTAAATTTCTGAATACAGCTTACCCTTCCCTCATGGGGATATTGCCAGCCTTTTCTAGAAATAACACAATCTGTCTAGAAAAAAATAGACTGAACATACCTCAATGCAGTTTAGCCTGCAAACTGTTCCCCCAACTGAAGTTTTCCTGTACTCTTCAGCCCTTGTGAGAACAGCAGTGGATCTTAGTTACAAAGTGATAAGATCATTATCCTCCTTGCAGAAATCTTCATCCCTTTTCTGCCAGAGAGTAAATAGTACACACCGGTACCATTTAAAATAACAAACTTTTGCTTGAGAAAATTAAAACTAACATTTTTGTCACCACACTCACTTTACCCTTCCTAGCAGTTAAGCAGGCAAAGAGAATGACTGGGGGGGGGGGGCAAAGCTAAGGGAGGAGCTATATAGACAGCTCTGCTGTGGGTGCTCTCTTTGCCACTTCCTGTTAGGAAGGAGAATATCCCACAAGTATGGATGAATCCGTGGACTCGATACATCTTACAAGAGAAATGCATTTATCAGGTAAGCATACATTTTTTTTTTCATATGCAGAGGAAAGGGGAGTGTCTGTTATTTCCCACTTAAAGGAGGTGTTCTAGCTACATTTTTAACAGAGCTAAACTGGGAGATTCTAAGTAAGTTTTTAAATGGTTTTATTCTGGATTTTTATATCAGTATCTGTGCATATTATTCATTATAGTAGTTATATGAATATTGTTCCTTTAAGGATGGTAACAATTACTGCACCATTAGTCTGCAAATGCTCTAAAGCAAGGACTTTAAGTAAAGTCCTAGAATATAAACCCCACGGCATAGGTCTGAAATTTATATGCTGCAAACTCACTGGTGCTGGGACCCATATTAAACAGTTTACTGTAAGGTCCTGCATCTGATGCAGCTGTTTTTTCTACTTGACTCGGATGAAGAAAAGACAACTGGCGAACTAAAATACATTCAGATCAGACTGATGAGCATCTGGCCAGCAGTATACACACTGATGTCAGATGTCCTTCAAGGATTTTAATTTTACTAAACTGTAAGTAAGGTAAGATTTTCTGAGATTAATAAGTTTGTAAGCTCTTTGAGCAAGACATCTCATTACCACACTTGATTGTAAATACAGATCCGGCTCCAAGAGCCTACAGACAGGTGCAGTGAGGTCAGATCATTTCTCAAATTTCTGTTTTCTGTACTTTCCTATTTCATAAAAATCTTTAGTTTTAATTTGGTTCTGTACTTTTCAAGGCTTATTGATATAAGATATACAAATCATCTCTGTGACACTAGAACTTGAATCATAACACCAACAATAAAGCTTAATTACACTTACACTGCTATAACTTTAATAAACTGATATTAAAGGGACAGTCTACAATAGAATATTTATTGTTTTAAAAGATAGATAATCCCTTTATTACCCATTCCCCAGTTTTGCATAACCAACATAGTTGGGACACTGAACCCAATTTTTTTCTTTTGTGATTCAGATAGAGCATGCAATTTTAAGCAACTTTCTAATTTACTCCTATTGTCAATTTTTATTTGTTCTCTTGCTATCTTTATTTGAAAAAGAAGGCATCTAAGCTTTTTTTGGTTTAGGACTCTGGACAGCACTTTTTTATTGGTGGATGAATTTATCTACCAATCAGAAAGAACAACCCAGGTTGTTCACCAAAAATGGGCCGGCATCTAAACTTACATTCTTGCATTTCAAATACAGATACCATAAATTAATACATAAATTCTTTACGCCTTGAAAAAAATATTTATTTTTATTTTATTGTTAAATATTTGCAGTACACTACAGGTTACATCCTATGGGACAAAATAAATGGATATGAAATCCATTGTTGTTCTTTCAGGATTCAGATAGAACATTACAGGCAATTTTAAACAATTTTCCAATGTACTCCTATCATCAAATGTGCTTAATTCCCTTGATATACTTTGCTGAAGTCACAAAACACATCAACATTTTAAAAGTACAGTTACACTTATAATAACACTATCAGATAAAAAAAAAAAATATTGCATTATTAACCCCTTAATGACCACAGCACTTTTCCATTTTCTGTCCGTTTGGGACCAAGGCTATTTTTACATTTCTGCGGTGTTTGTGTTTAGCTGTAATTTTCCTCTTACTCATTTACTGTACCCACACATATTATATACCGTTTTTCTCGTCATTAAATGGACTTTCTAAAGATACCATTATTTTCATCATATCTTATAATTTACTATAAAAACAATTATAAAATATGAGGAAAAAATTGAAAAAAAACACACTTTTTCTAACTTTGACCCCCAAAATCTGTTACACATCTACAACCACCAAAAAACACTGTGCTAAATAGTTTCTAAATTTTGTCCTGAGTTTAGAAATACCCAATGTTTACATGTTCTTTGCTTTTTTTGTAAGTTATAGGGCCATAAATACAAATAGCACTTTGCTATTTCCAAACCATTATTTTTCAAAATTAGCGCTAGTTACATTAGAACACTAATATCTTTCAGGAATCTCTGAATATCCATTGACATGTATATATTTTTTTTTAGTAGACATCCCAAAGTATTCATCTAGGCCCATTTTGGTATATTTCATGCCACCATTTCACCGCCAAATGCGATTAAATACAAAAAATCGTTCACTTTTTTACAAATTTTTTCACAAACTTTTGGTTTCTCACTGAAATTATTTACAAACAGCTTGTGCAATTATGGCTTAAATGGTTGTAAATGCTTCTCTGGGATCCCCTTTGTTCAGAAATAGCAGACATATATGGCTTTGGCGTTGCTTTTTAGTAATTAGAAGGCTGCTAAATGCCACTGCGCACTACACGTGTATTATGCCCAGCAGTGAAGGGGTTAATTATGGAACATGTAGGGAGCTTTTAGGGATACTTTTAGCTTTAGTGTAGTGTAGTAGACAACCCCAAGTATTGATCTAGGCCAATTTTGGTATATTTCATGCCACCATTTCACCGCCAAATGCGATCAAATTAAAAAAAACGTTAAATTTTTCACAATTTTAGGTTTCTCACTGAAATCATTTACAAACAGCTTGTGCAATTATGGCACAAATGGTTGTAAATGCTTCTCTGGGATCCCCTTTGTTCAGAAATAGCAGACATATATGGCTTTGGCGTTGCTTTTTGGTAATAAGAAGGCCGCCAAATGCCGCTGCATTTCACACGTGTATTATGGCTAGCAGTGAAGGGGTTAATTATGTAGCTTGCCGGGTTAATTTTAGCTTTAGTGTAGAGCTCAGCCTCCCACCTGAAACATGAGACCCCCTGATCCCTCCCAAACAGCTCTCTTCCCTCCCCCACCCCACAATTGTCCCCGCCATCTTAAGTACTGGCAGAAACTCTGCCAGTACTAAAATAAAAGTTATATTTGGGCTTTTTTGGGGTTTTTTGTGTGGCATATTTACATATGCTGCTGTGTAGGATCCCCCCTTAGTCCCCAGCCTCACTGATCCCCCACCAAACAGCTCTCTAACCCTCCCCCTCTGCCTTAATGGGCGCCATCTTGGGTACTGGCAGCTGTCTGCCAGTACCCAGTTTAGCAACAAATGTGCCTTTTTTAAAAAGAAAATGCCCTTTTCTGTAGTGTAGCTCCCCCCCCCCCCCCAAGACCAACCCCCCACCCCTTCCTGATCCCTTAGATATTTACTTCTAAATTTGAAAACATTTTTTTTTTAACTTTTAACAATTTTATTTTTCTGTAGTGTAGCGGTTCCCTCCCGCTCCCGCCCCGTGCACGCGCCCGCCCGCCGCCCCCCGTGCACGCGCGCGCTCCTGTGCGCGCTCCCGTCCCCCCCCCCCGCCCCCGATCCCGCCCCCCTTCCCTCCACTCGGCACATCGATGGCCGCCCACCCGCCTCCCAGACTTGCTCCCACCCACCAACGATACCGGCCACCGATGTCCGGTGCAGAGAGGGCCACAGAGTGGCTCTCTCTGCATCGGATGGCCAAGGGGGGTTATTGCAGGATGCCTCCATATCGAGGCATCACTGCAATAACCGGAAAGCAGCTGGAAGCGAGCAGGATCGCTTCCAGCTGCTTTCCAGACCAAGGACGTACGCCACACGTCCTCGGTCATTAACTGTCTTTTTTTTTTAGGACGTGTGGCGTACGTCCTTGGTCATTAAGGGGTTAAAAAGGTATAAGGTCTCAGGTGTCATAAAAAAATTACTGAAAAGGGCTTTAGCATAGAAATACATACATACACATGTCTAAATATGTATATATATATATATATATATATATATATATATGTATGTGTGTGTGTACAGATGTATTTATATGCGACATATAAACACATACATATGTATACATATATAGACATATATACAGGACCGGAGCCCCGCTGTAAAGTGAAAACCGCCTTAAAGTGAAACAAGGCAGTTTTAGCTTTCTTTTCACTTGCCAGTGTGTTTTAAAAACTTTAAAACATGTTTGAACTAAAAAATATTAGGGGTGCAATAGTGCTAAGTTTAGTTTAACACAAGCACAGTATTCAATTAGTATTCAATAAATACTGTACCTGTAAAATAGTGACAATTACTGTAGTAAAATTTGCCAGACTATAACATTGAGACACAGATTGCACTGTAATGCTGTAGACAGAGTGAAGTTAGCATAACAAAATGGTGCAAGACACTTTTCTTGCAATATCACAATGATTACAACACTGTTTCAAAATCCTTGGAGGTATTAGCGAAGCGCTGTAAAGTGAAGCGCTGTAAAGTGAAGTATACCTGTATAAGGCATTGGAGTTCTATGTATAGGAGTAAATTTGAAAAAGCAGGAATTTAAGCATAGTAGCCAGCCCATTTTTGGTTTAGCCCCTGGGTAGCGCTGATTGGTGTCTAAATGTAGCCACCAATCAGCAAGCACTACCCAGGTGCTGAACCAAAAATGGGCTAGCTCCTATGCTTATATTCAAATAAAGAGAACAAGAGAACAAAGAAAAATTGATAATACGAGTACATAAGAAAGTTGATTAAAATTGCATTCTCTGGACCCTATTTAGTAAAGGTCTTGCGGACCTGATCCGACAGTGCGGATCAGATCCGCAAGACCTCGCTAAATGCGGAGAGCAATACGCTCTCCGCATTTAACATTGCACCAGCAGCTCACAAGAGCTGCTGGTGCAACGCCGCCCCCTGATGACTCGCGGCCAATCCGCCGCCAGCAGGGAGCTGTCAATCAACCCGATTGTACTCGATCGGGGTGATTTCCGGCGATGTCTGTCCGCCTGCTCAGAGCTCTAAAGACCGCTGCTTCATAACTTGTGTTTCTGGCGAGTCTGAAGACTCGCCAGAAACACGGGGCATCAAGCTCCATACGGAGCTTGAAAAATATGCCCCTCTATCTGAATCATGAAAGTTTAATTTTGACTAGACCATTCCTTACCCCATCGGCCATGTTTTCCTAGATACTTTTGAGTTAGACATGCTGCAGGGTGTGCACCAGAGATCAACGTGAATGGTGCTGTTCAGTGTCACTATTTGTATGCTTTCCAGGGTTAAAATTCATGTTCCTACCTGCACACCCTGCAGTATATATAACTCATAAGTGTCCAGGAAAACATGGCTGAAGTGACCACCCTAGGTTTAAGACTATGTGCATTGTTTGATTGTACTAGGCTGTCCTAACAGTGCTGGGCTTTAACGTCGATAGGACGGCATGGAACATCCTGCCATATACGGCATACTGCAGCTTCCCCCTTTGACGTAGGAAAATATTGGCATGAGGCGGGGGGGGGGGGGGGGCGCCTAGCAGCTTAAAGGGACAGTACACTATAAAATTATTTTTCCATTAATGTATTTTCAATGACTTGTTATACCAGCTGCAAAGTATAAAATATTTGAGAAATTGTATTTTCAGGTTTATTTGTGTATATGAAGTAGCTGGTTTTGTGCTTTGAAACCACAGCCTATTACAATGGGTTGAGCTTCAGGTAATATCAGATCTCATTATGTCATAACTTTGTGTACACACACTTGCTTCCTTATCTTATATTTGTCTGGAACACCAAAGCTCAATACATAGAGAGAACAATGAAAAATTATTATTATATTACTTAACTATCCTGCATCCCACTGTGAGTGTAAATTCTTCTACTGGCTGTGTTTACTTAGGCTTTTCAATAGCATATACTCCAGTATCAAAACTTTCAGTATAGGTGGCTATACCACATTCTAAATCAGCTATTTCAAATGCTGAAATAGAAGTAAAGGAGATACTTGTAACCAATTTAATACACTCTAGCAGGTAAAAAGGATTTATTAAACCTCCCTGCATTTGGATGTACTCTTTTAACCTGATGTGAGATGCGTTTGGTTTGTCATAGTTAAGTGAATATAACACTACTCTGGGAATTAGGCACAAAAGCGATTCTGTTACAAGAAAAAGAATCTAAGCACTTGATAGTAAATACTAAGGATTACAGGTCTATACATTAAGAAATTCTGTGACAATCCCAGTACCAGATTTATTCCACAGACGCTAGTCAATCTTTAAGAACCCTATTTTTGGTTTTACACATTATTGCCACTATACATACCTCTGAGTATTTGCACTAGATATGCTTTTAGATACTTTGTTGTAACTCTATACCGGCTCACATAAAATTATCCATTTTTAACCTTGTGCTTTTTATCTATAAACTAGTGTATTTCTAAGGTGATTTTAGACTGTTTAAGATTTAAAGCTTAAAGGGACACTGAACCCAAATTTGTTCATTTGTAAATCAGAAAGAGCATGCCATTTGAAGCAACTTTCTAATTTACTCCTATTATCAATTTTTCTTCGTTCTCTTGCTATCATTTTTCGAAAAAGAAGGCATCTAAGCTTTTTTTTGGTTTCAGAACTCTGGGCAGCACTTTTTTATTGGTGGATGAATATATCCACCAATCAGCAAGGACAACCCAGGTTGTTCACCAAAAATGGGCCGGCATCTAAACTTACATTCTTGCATTTCAATTAAAGATACCAAGAGAATGAAGAAAATTTGATAATAGGAGTAAATTCGAAATTTGCATACAATGTCATGCTCAATCTGAATCACAAAATTAAATTGTTGGGTACAGTGTGGAACATTGAGGCAATTAACTTTTAGATTATATATATACTGTATATATTATATATTGCATACCTTGATGTATTGATGTCTGCTTTGGAAACTGTGTTAGATTAATCTGCATATACTTTTCTAACTTTTATTCTATAGTAAAAAATCTTTTTAAATGATGATGTGAATGTGTCAGATTATTTGGAAAAAGATTTGTGTATAATAATCTATTTTCTCTATAAAGATTTATATAATAGTACACACCTCCTCAGCTCCCTTTGACCGCCACTCTAATACGTGCTTTGTGAAAAATTATTATTTTATTACTTAACTATCCTGCATCCCACTGTGAGTATAACTTCTTCTGCTGGCTGTGTTTACTTAGGCTTGTCAATAGCATATACTCCAGTATCAAAACTTTCAGTATAGGTGGCTATACCACATTCTAAATCAGCTATTTCAAATGCTGAAATAGAAGTAAAGGAGATACTTGTAACCAATGTAATACACTCTAGCAGGTAAAAAGGATCATTGGGAATATTTTAAAGGGGGGATTTTTTTGGGGTGAACTGTCCTTTTAAGTAGTCACCTATAATCTGATCCCGACCTCAAAATCATGCGATCACATTGACGATTACAAAAATAAAAAGAGTGCTAGAACGGCTCAGTAAAACTAAACTTAACTTTATTGGTTAAAAAAAAAGAAAAGAAACCAGCGTAGGCAACACAACATACAAAAAAAAATTAAAATAAAAGGAGAGCAGCACACATCCCAAGCAACAGGGCGCATTTTCGGGTTTCCCCGTACTCACAGATAATTGGGGAAAGGTGCTTCACATACTTTTATAGGAAAAACTTTAATTATACACCTGGTGCTATAAATTTCTATGCAAATTACTTGAAAGGTACAAAGCAAATTTTGTAGAAACACAGTACATATATTATTGATAACTATCTTTAAACAGCGTTATGGATACATTAAGCCATCAATGAAATGTTAGAATTTCGCTATATTTACTTTTATCAAATAATATCTCGTAGATTTTTTTTTTGTATATTTCTAGATATTTGCATATTTACTTATGATATTTAACACTTAAAGGAACACTAAACCCATCAGAAAAGTTACGTCCATTAGCCAGATCAATATAAATACGTACTTTTTGTAAATATAATTGCGCTTCATATGTTTACCCTTTCTGAGAAATCATCACCCGAAATTTAATAGAATTCCGAACCCACCGTCGGCAATAACTTCTTATCCTCCAATCGAGACTGATAACCCAAGTTATCAACATGGTGGATTATCGCTGCTATGCGCATGTGCGATTTTAGCAAACGTCACTGGAAGAAAACATGCATTGCCGTTTATGGCTCAATGTGGAGTAGACAAATCGATATGCGCATGCGTACAGTGACAACATTTAATGAGATGCAATTATTGAAATTACTATTGTTATGTTTGTTGTATTGTGTGCCTCCCATATTTGAGGGTTGGCTGATATGACGCAATAGACGAAAATTAAAATGAATATTTCTCATGTTTAGAAATTTTGTTTCAGACTACAAAAAGGTATGTGAGGATATGTAAACATGTTACATATGATATTGATGGTAAGTTGGTGGAAAAAAAACTAAAGTTTTAGAATCCTTTAATATCTCCATTTTATATTTTCTTATAAATTTTAAATACACCTATAATTAAAATACACTTATATTTCTATATGCTTACATTGGATATATATAAACACATTTTATAATAATCATTCTTAGACCTGCGCTTGTTAGCGCTGTCACTTACTCAAATTCTGTTTAACTTATTTTGATTCCCTTAGAAGGGGGAAATTGTTAGTGACAGCAAGGTCAGCTTTGTATCTTGGGCGCGATTCCTATATATTCAATACAATAGGCACCAATTAGCAGCTCCCACTAGTTTAGGATATGTGCGTATTCTTTTTTTCAGCAAGGGATATACCAAGAGAAGAAAGCACATTTCAAAATAGAAGTGAATTTAAAAGTGTCTTATAAATACACGCTTTATTGGAATCATGCAAGTTTATTTTGACTTTCCAATACCTTAAATAGAGCACAGGTAAAATAATTAACTGAGTTCACTAATCAGTTGAATATTTCACCTGTGCTCTAGTTAAAGTGATACTAAACCCAATTTTTTTCTTTAATAATTCAGATAGAGCATGCAATTTTGAGCAACTTTCTGATTTACTCCTCCTATCAATTTTTCTTTATTCTCTTGCTATCTTTATTTTAAAAGAAGGAATTTAAAGCTTAGGAGCCAGCCCATTTTAGGTTCATGGATAGCGCTTGCTTATTGGTGGATACATTTAGCAAACCAATAAGCAAGCATAACCCAGGTTGTCAGTCAAAAATGGGACGGCTCTTAGCCTTTGTATTCCTGCTTTTTAAATAAAGGTAACAAGAGAACGAAGAAAAATTGATAATAGGAGTAAATTAGAAAGTTGCTTAAAATTGCATGCTCTATCTGAATCCTTAAAGGAAAAAAAAATGGTTTAGTGTCCCTTTAAGTTATAATGAATATCTGGCCTGTTAAAAGTCCTGAGAACTGAAGTTTTTAAACACTGCTTTAAAGGCTGTGTGTGCATTTCCCTTTAAGACTGTGTGACCATGTGGCGAGCTGCCCTTTAAGGCTGCGCTGTGTAAACATTACTGTGATCTGTCCCTTTAAGATTACATGTGGTGGTGTGCAGTTGTCCTTTTAAAGGCTAGTGTTGTATGTGCCTGTCCCTTTAAGACTGTGATAGCATGTAGCAAACTGTACCCTTAAGGCTGTTCTGTGTGAACATTATTTTCTCTGCAGTTTGTGTAAGTCGCTGTGTACAGTGACTAGTTATAAATTTATAGAAACATGCTGAAATGTATACAAATATGTAGGCTGAGGGTTTTGTCCTGGAGACACAAACACTGCTTAATGTTGGTAACCCTCATTTAAGCCCCCATACTAGTTTTTGAAGTAAAAATAATTTAGAACACTAAAATAAGAGTGAATTTACTAGTCCACCTTAAGTGAAGCAGGAGGTAGAGGCGGAGCGTTACACTTGTATGCTGATGTATTAGAGACTGAGCCATTCCATAGGACCAGCAGGGCACCCGGAATATACTATGATACCGGAAGCTCGGCATTGTCTGTGAGTGTACACAGGGGAGGTACATGGAGGCGGGAACGATTCTGGGTTTCCTGAGGTTGTGATTCTTCTGGTTGGCTGCTGGGGGAGCGGCTTCATTCAATCTCTCTACAGAGTCAAACAGGAAGCAAGAGAGATCAGACATCAGCAGCAGAAGACACATCACTGATCTGTCCTTTTTTTTCATATCTCCCGCCCCTCTGCCCTTTTTCCTTCCTGTTCATTACATGCAGCACCTGTGGATAAACTGTATGCATTGCTTTCCAGTTATTTCTTACCATTATCTCTTCCTGTCTGCTATGCCTTTATCACTTGTGCATCTTCTTATAATCTAATCCATGCCCTGTTTTCTAGTAGAATTCACATAGCATGACATGTATCCTATACATTAGTAAAAGTATATGTATACAGTATACCTTTTCTATATCTGAATAAGTATTTTATATATCCATACCTAAATGCCCAACATCAACTGTGTGTGCCCACATTTATACATGCTGCTGAGTACAGTCTTTGGCATATATATGTAATATGTTGCACTAGTACATGCTGATTGATGCTAAAACTGTATATGGGCATTTGTCTATATTCATAAGCACTATATTTATACACATCTATAATTTCCAACAAGCTCATGTCAAACCTCTGCTTTTTATTTGGATATAAATGTAACATCTGCTGATCCAATACAGTAAATTGTATGTTCTGATCTTTTACTGCCTATGTTTTAATGTGACAGCACCTGCCTTCCTATTGCAGTTTATTTCCTTATTACCTGTAGATGTATACTCCTCCCCTTTGCTTTGTCACTGCTTTGTTGCCTACCTTTTCCCACTCCTTGTCTTTAATCTCATTATTCTGCAACATCCTGGGTCATTTTAAGAGAAAGACACACATTTTTGTATTGTAGGGCGTTACTGGTTGTAGACATACAACCTGCCCCACCTACCCTTAAAGAAATACTCAAGTTACACTTCATATACTGAGTTACCTGCAGTTCAACCTGTCAGCTCCTCGCTCCCTCCTCTCACTGAGACCTGCCAGGCTGATTGCACTGTGCTCACAAAAGCCATCACCGTTCACTCTTTCAACCAACACAGTGTGCAAAAATGGCACAAAAGCAGGGCAATTGCGCAGGAGCCTGCTCAAAAGATGAGAATGGTGGAAAGCCCAGGAAAGTGGCTCTCATCACTGGCATTACTGGTCAGGTAAGATTGGTCCAGGATAACTGCTATTTTACTGCTTTTTATTTAGTACTCTGTCTATGTTTCATAATATTACATTATTGCTAAACATATGTGTGACCTGTCTGTTGGTTGCCATGAGGGTATATTGGCATTTGACCACATCCATAATATGTTCAGTTATCTAGGCATTACTTTACAAACTGAATGAAATGATAATGTAGTCCAAACATTTATTAGCCCGACGCATGGTACCATTGTATTACTGTGCTGTCCATTACAAATTTATAGAACTATCCAGCAGTAGAAATCTTGTAAATTTACATATTATACCAGAAGGTTGAAACAGTGCTGAATAGAAAACTCTCTAAATTGGTACCATAAGAGGACATAGAAGTTAGATTTGTTTCACTGGATAGTTTCACGAACTTAGTGAATATAGGCCTGTGATTACAATTTAATTATAGAATTAAGCCTGTAAAAGTGACCTTGTTATTTATGTTTGATGACTCAATATTATACAAAATGCAAATATTCATATACCTGTTTCTAGGAAATGATTATACTACAGGGATCTGTAAATATACGTATACTGACTACACTGATTATATAGGGCCTTTCTGCAGTAAAATGATCGAATGAATTAGTAATACTGAAGAGCTGTAACTACTTCCTTCTTTACTTTCTTGCACATCCTTATTAAAAAAATTAACCTTTTGTACTTCACAAGGAACATACACTTTTTAACAACGTACTTATATTACCAAATTTGCTTCATTCTCTTTTTATCCTTTGTTGCGATTGCAGCAATATACTACTGAGCTAGCTGAACACATATGGAGTGCTAATAATATGAGATATATATGTGCAGCCACCAATCGTCTGCTAGCAACCAAAAGTACGTTTCTGTTCCTGAACAAGCTATGCTTTTCATCAAATTATACCAAAAGAACAATGCAAATCAGATAAGGGAATTGGAAAGTTGTTTAAAATGGCATGTTCTGTTTGAATCGTGAAAGTTTTTAATTTTGACTTTAAATTGCCTTTAACTGTTCTTGTATTGATTATGCATTGAGGCTTTAGCAGTTGTGAGAATCTTCATTTTACAAATGGATAAAGAATACGTTTTTAAAATAGTCCTTTAATTATCATTTGTTACTGATTTAGATTAAAATTTATTTAATTGCTGCTTGTTTGTTTTCTGTTTTGTGATTTCCACACCAGTTTTGGCCTCTAAAGTAATGACTGAGCCACACGGCTACAAAACTGCTCATAAGCTGCCCTGAATCCAGTCCCTTTCTTGAACCCTATAGTCCCTCCCAAGTTGTTTAAACTCTTACTCAGCACCTCACATTCATCTCTTTGTGGTATTTTTTTTTATACCTTTTAGCAATACAGTTTATCTTTTATCCCACAATATAATTTCTATATATTTCATAGGCCAAATTAGTTTGTGCACCCCCTGTCTATATGCCCCATGTGTATTTTCATGCTCTCTGTCTGTTTTCACACAACTTTGAAACACAGAAATACTTCTAAAAAAAACTAACCCTGAGACCATGGGTCTCAAAGTTCCTAAATGACCCGGGAGCCGGTTACATGCAGTCTGCAGGACTGACCCACCAGGATACCGGGAAATTTCCTGGTGGGCCGCAGCATATGTGCCTGGTCAGAGCCCCTGCTACCTTAGAGCGTTCTGTCAGTTTCTTTTTTATTCAATATATTGCTGAACCAGGAAAAAACCCTCATTGTACCACAAAGGATTTTGCCCCCTCCCTGCAAAAATGGTAAACAAGAGCAAACTGTTTTTTTTAATTAAATTACATAAATATAAAGTATATGTGTGTGTGTATATGTATATATATATATATATATATATATATATATATATATATATATATATATATATATATATATATGTGTGTGTGTGTGTGTTTTCTTTTTGATTATCTCCTTAGCTTGCATTTTACAAAGTGCTGTCAAAAGAGGAGGTGAAAAACAGCAAATTACATTTAGTGGGGGACAACCTTCTCTGACCCTGTAATACATCAAAATGAAGTATATGCTGAGCAGAGAAAATTTGAAGAGAGATGGACAAGGAATTTTTAACTGATGCCCTTCTTTAGATTGTTGTTAGGTTCTCAACTGCTAAGTCACGTAAGGCAGACGTGGCTCATCTAACTCAGAGCAAACACTGGCAAGCATCTGGCACTAACAGCAAGCACTAACTAGTACTGTATATAGTTCAATTTTGTTTTTGAAGTTTGAAATTTTGCAAGCGGCGCTCATGGGAGAAGAGAACTTATCCAGTGGCCCCCAGGTAATTTCAGATTTAGACCCCTGCCCTACACCAATCAATAAGGGAAGCCTTAAAGGGAAATTACACTTATGGGCACAACGTCAGCAGAATGCAATTGGTTTTTCCTATTGTTACTGCACCCGTCAGTTAAGGCTCAGCATTCTCATATAGGGCGCCGCTATCTTGGGGCTCAAAGAAAACAAAAAAGGTAGCCACTGCAAAAATGTTTTGCTCCTGTTCTGTATCGTGCACTCTATTCCAAAATGCATAATACAATTATAAAAAACTGACAACGTTGCTGATCTGTGAATGCGCACCACTTCTGTCACAGAGTGCCTGAGTTACAATATGTTGGCTCCAATATGAAGACTTGGATGGCAGCAGTAAGGGGTTATAATAAGAACAAAGTATTTGAAGAGAGCTGATGTCACAGGAGAAAAACAATAGTATATTTAGTATTAACCATGCAATTATAGCTGTGCCCAGCAGTTTAATGTCATTTTAAAGCAGGGATTTTCAAACTTGTCCACAGGACTCCCTAACAGGCCATATTTCAGGATTACCGCATTCACTGCTCTGCACAAAGATTGACACTTGTATTTCTGCACGGGGCACTTCTGTGTTATTGGGGTTTGAGAATCAGGTGGGATCAAAAACTCCTCCTTGTGGTTTGTGATGTGTAATATTACCACATTGTTTGTGATGATGATATAACAAGTCGCCGGCATGGAGAGATATCTTGCAATATCTCCCCCCCCCCCTCCCACAAGCTTTAGAACCTGCATAGCATTATACAATTGTTTGAGGGAGCTTTAGATCATTGAGCACATAATGAGTAATTGCACAGGGTTAGAGGAACTTTATCTTTGCTAGTGCTGGGGTGGGCTATTACATAGTCCATATTTCCTTCCCCCGACATCAAGACATAGCAAGTAGACTACCCTCTCAAATGATGGGTGGCATTCCCTGTAATATAGATGGGATTGCTGTAAGAATAGTAATCAAATACAGTTAAATAGCTGTTTTTACAGAAGGGGTGAGTGCTCTTAATAGGGCCCCTATTTCCTTCTCCACACTTGACCTCGAGCAACAACTAATCCCTCATTTAAAAGGGAAGAATCCTCTTTTGCAAATGTGGTTGCATTTGTTCATGTTGGTTACTGGTTAACACAATGACAAACAATGATCTCCTGTCACACAGTGGGGCAGAAAGGGAATATTACAGAGCCCCTCGCCCCCCTCTGATTTAAATAGAGAGGGCTACTCATTTGAAACAGGGCATTTGCCTCTTTTGAATGAGTAGTCACATGTTCCTCTTTATTAATTTGGAGACGATTACCATGGTAGTGGGATCACCTGTCCCAACTAGACACTATGTTTATGTTTTGAGGGGATGGGCTCTTTCATCCAATAAAATAGAGAGGGCCATGAGATCCTGGTTTGGAAAGAGGAGAGCCCCCACATTCCTGCAAGGGGTCTTGCACCCCTGCTATAAAACTGACGATTACCATCCTAATGTATTTACCTCCTGAGGGTAGTGGCTCTAGGCAAAGTATTAAAAAATGTAAATGATAAAAAAGTAAAGAATATATGACATTTTTTTTTTAAAGTTTAAAGAATCATTAACATCATAATAAAGGCATTATTAGCATGCATATTGCATATAAGTGGATGGTTAACCATTGCAGGAGAGTGGTGTAGGATTCAAAGCTAACATTAAATGCTTTGAAAATTTAAACCAAGCAATAGTAACAAGGGTAATTTTTCTTAAGAAACTTACAACAAACCACAGTGACCTAGTTTACCAGTGGAGCACTAATAACCTACATTATGCTCCGCTATTATATTATATTATTATTATTTAGAGCGGTATGGCTTTACGTTTGTGCTACTGTGGCTGTATAGCAAGTTGCTGCTAATTGCTTTTTGACCAGCATAAATAATACATGTGCAAATCCATACCAGCCCAATTGAAAAAGTGTTAATGTCAAAAGTAAACTGCTTAAGCTCCTAAACTATTAACCCCCAAATTGGCTTTGTCCTCAACTGCATTAACCCCTATAACTCAAGTATACCCTACCACACAAATAACTAAAATGACATAGTCCCCAACCACATTACACTCTATAACAATGAAACCTCCTTTAATGCCTAAACCAACAGAGCCCTAAAACACATTTACCCCTATTCTGTTACTACTACTATCGCTGTCTCACACTCACTGTCTTACACTCACTGTCACGCATATACTCACAATCTCACACACTTAATGTCATGCGTGTATACTCACAATCTCACACACTTACTGTCATTCGCATACACTCTCACTGTCATTCGCATACTCTCATTCGCATACACTCTCACTTTCATGCGCATACTCACTGTCTCACACACTAACTGTTATGCACATAACTCTGTTTCACACATTGTCATGCGCATACACTCACTCTTAGTCTCACACACTCACTGTCATGCTCACACACTCTGTTTCACACACACTTACTGTCATGCTTACACACTCTTTTACCCATACTTACTGTCATGCGCATACACTCTCACTGTCATGCGCATACACTCTCACTGTCATGCGCATACACTTACAGTCTCACACACTCAGTCATGCTCACACACTCACTGTCATGCTCACACACTTTGTTTTACACACACTTGCTGTCATGCGCATACACTCTGTCTCACACACTCACTGTCATGCGCATACACTCTTATACAGGCCCTGATGATCGAAAGTGCTACATTGCCAATATGGTGAAGTGGCAAAATATTCTTAGGGATCCCCTGCTACAGACATAATGGCATTGCAGAGAGGCGTTTACTATACATGCCATGTGTCGGTGATGCTGGGTGTTGCCTAAGCCAGCATCGCCGACGAATGGCATGTATAGTAAACGCCCCTATGTTGGGAGCTTGGAATATTCCGACAAGCTTGCTTGACATAGCAGTGGATCCCTAAGAATATTTCGCCACCTCACCATATTGGCAATGTGCCATCTGCCTAACCACTAATCCTAATACCTCTAAACCGAAGTACCCCACATACTATCCTATTAACCCCTTTGCTGCCACATACACACTGCAAGTACTATCCAACTATTAACCCAATGCCTCCACATACCCATTGCAATAAACTATTAACCTCTTTGCTGCCATATACCCCAAATGCAACCTAACGCCTGGGGACACGTAAGAATATGATGGATTTTGGTAAGTTTGTTGTTATTAGTTTGATGAAGATTTTTTTTTTCTTTGTTTTTTCTTTTTTTCTTTTCCAAACTATATGACACAAAGTTAAGTATGTTCTGTTAGGATAACAGTATGTGAGTCCATTCATGCACTAATATGAGACTCGCTGTGGGCTGGCACTTTACCCATGTTTAGGATTTTTCCATTTATATTCTGAAGCATATCGGCACAGGAAGTTTGCTAAGTTATTTCATATTTTATATGGATCCCTTTATGTTCATTATTGTTTTTTACCATACAGCAATAGGGTTAGTAATTTTCAGGTAATCTTAGTACCCAGTAAAAAACTCCATTTGACCATGTAACCTGATAATAACGGATTGTTTTATGGCTAACAGACAGCGAGTAATAATGTATGCCGATACAGAGTTTTTTGACTTGTTACATTATTTAAATTATTTTCAATTGGTAGTACTTGGATGAGTTTATTAAAAATCTATGCACCCTGGTCCTGGGAGTTTTTTGGCGAGTAGTAGTGCGCTACCCTGTATGTGTGTGTATATATATATACTTTGTCTCATTTGTCTGAGACTCTGGTGTTCCTTGGTGAGCTCCTAAATCTTGGCAACACTCTTAAAGGGACATACAACTGCTGGACACATGCTTTTGAAGTTGTCCAGCAGTTTAATGTCCTTTTAATAACCCTTCATTTTTGGAATTGTCTTCTTCACTGACATTTTCAGTGTATACTGGCGCATTTTATATTTCTTCTGTGCCAATCTTTGTGACTGTGTTGAATCTCCTCTAGGGTATCAACACACCCTGGGTGTCACGGCCCGTCAATGGAAACAAGGTTTTCAGCAGGATACAACATTACTACAAACCCTGCTGCTATAGATAGCTGAAAACACGTGCACCTTTTATAACCTACCTAGTTTTACTCTTCAGCAAACTGCAAAAGACAGCAAGATAATTAAGCAAATTTGATAATAGAGTAAGCAAGAAATTAGTTTAAAATTGCATGCTCTATCTGAACCACAAAAGTGTACTTGTGATTTTACTGTCCCTTTCATGTTTTGTAGTGGTTTTGCACCTCCCTTCATATCAACATGAGATCACTTACATAAAGTGCAAAGGCTGATTATATATGCACATTAATAATTAATAGACCCAGGGAGAGGACTTTTTATACGCATTTAAATTGTGTACTGTTGGTGTATCCTGAGAAAATAAGCTAAGAAGCTGTTTATTAACCCCTTAATGTCACAAAGTACCCAATATGTCACATGTCATTAAGTGTTTTTTTTTTCCCCCAGTGATAGCGCAAGACTCGGCGCCAGTGGCAGGACACACTATTACTGTTTGCATTCAGCTATAGTGCAGTCTCACTGCTGGCGATGAGACCCATGCTGATTAATCCCTTAGATTAAAAACGACAGCTGACATACATATATGACGGCCGTGGTTAAAATTGCAATGTGCATGTTTGTTTAGTATAGAAGCATTTTGCTCCCAGGTGGTGACTAAAACAAAGAACACGCTACTCAGTATGTTTCTAGTTGAGCACTTCTCTCTCTCTTTGTGTAGTTTAGTAAAAACTATTACTTTTTCAGTGGAATATCCACATATGCTTCTCTTCAGCCTGCGCCCTTATTCAAACGCTGTGCCTGTATGATGCAAATGAATTAATCATTCAGACAAGTCACCACCAACACCCAACACCTTGTGCAGATGCTGTGTTTGAATGCTGATTCCCAGACTCGGCCGGTGTTCTATCAGAAGAGGGAACACCTCAGACAAGCGAACGGAGGTGACGTGCCGTTGGCTATCTGAGAAGAAATAAGCACCGTGTATGCACTCCACTTCCTGTGCTACATGCCTCCCTGTAGCGGGAAAATTAAATGCAGTTACAGAGACTGTACAGCAGAGCTGCGGATCACACGTTTCTAGTACCCCCTCCAAGGAACCTTTATAGCCCCAGACCCAACTTGCACCAAATGGGGCCCCAGACTGTCACCTCCATTCGTGGGACAGATCCTCCAGGAGAACCCGTGATAAACATCCAGCAACCGGAAGATTTGTGTAACTCTGCTCCATGATCCTACAGTGCTTAGAGACTACTAGTAGTTTTATCTTGCTCATACTGTATATAAGGGTTGATTGCTAACATGTCTCACATTCAGCTTGGTGCTTTTTTCTTTATATATAGGCGAATTTGGTGAAAACTAAATCTAAATCTATGGCCCATAATAAGAAATGTGTAGATGTCCGTATTGCTCTAAATGCAACCAGTGACCTGGTCTACTAATTCATAATATTGAAAAACTGAATGAAAATAAAATGCTCCATATTTTAAAGTGCAAGTAGCATGTTGGCCCTGCAGACTGTGCATAAGACGTTTGCACAATATGGTGCAAGTTCTTTAGCAGTGAAGGAGTTAATTTGATTTGTGTTTTTATTTAGGGTGTGCTTTTCTTATCCTGTACAGAAACACTTGTAAGATTCAGCAAATGTTTCTTGTAGGACTCTTACAGGGTAAGAAGTGGCTGGGGCTATGGAGGACAAACAGAGCTTGGCACGTGTGCAGAGAGCTTGGGCTGGACCCACCAGACATATTCCTTAACCAGGTGAAGAACAGGACCTAGATATGAGGCTATTATTAAATGTTCTGTGTGTTAATTTATTTTATTTTTTTATCCTTGTCCATAACACTGGTTTTGGTTCCCAAACTTATGTTATTGGTGTAGTAAAACCACTGATTTATTGGGCCAATATTTTGTGTTTTATATGAAATATTGTGTGCTTTTTATTAAGTATTTTATAGTTTTCAATTTGTTCATGAATTGCTTTTTATGATTGATTATGTACTGCTATTGCGATATATGATTGTATGGATTGATATTTTTAAGGGTTGAAATTTGTTTATTTCTACATAAGTGTTTTTTACTTGTTACCAATTAAATATTAAATTTTTAATCCAACCCCCCCCTTCTTAATAGTATAATGGAATATTAAATAGGACAATCTGCTTATTAATTATTAGCATATATTGTATTCAGCTATATATATATATATAATTTTTGTTATTTTGCAATTTACTTGGCCATATAGTTTAACTGTTTGAGTTACCGTCAGTTACTTGCCTGCATTAGGGTGGCCAGCAGGTCATGTAATGACACTTAGGTGTATTATAGTAACCAGTAGCAAATCTATGTATGTCATTTTTTTGGGGGGGAGGGGGGCGCAAGTAGCTGGTCTTGCCTAGGGCGCAAAATAGTCTAGCATCGGCCCTGAGTGCGGCATATGTATGTGTCATCAATCGTCTCTACTAGAAGTGCTTTGCTAATAGTTATATATAACATATGCACTAATGCACAATTTTGACTGTTAAGTCTATTTTAAAGGGCTACAGAGATCACTTCATTGCATCTTAGATTTGGTTATAAGACTTTTATGCAATGTAATAATATTTTCAAAATTCCTTTCAAAAGCAGTAATAACTATTGCACTACTGGCTGTGGCTTGTTCTAGGATACTGTACAGGTGGAGAATTTGGGCCCTATTTATTAATAGGTGGGCAGACATTGTTCCCAGCTAGGGACTCTGTCCACTTGTCGTGAGACAGCAGACAAACTGTGTCCACTTCCTGCACCTAATTTCACACAAGCAAATGCTTGCACAATGCTGCCCCTTGCTCTTGTTTGACCTGTCAATCACCCAGGATGAACAAATTAAGTGTGGTTTTAAATCCTCTACCTCTGCTTACAACAACTGAGAGATCACGGGGATTATAGAAAACCGAGAAAACCTTGGGATCTACTTGTCAATATTTAGGGATCTACTAGTAGATTGCAATTAACGTTTTGCTGGCTGATACCTTTCTTTGAGGTCACCTATCCTACGATATTACCTCTATATTATTGTCAGTATTTTTATGTTTAAATATTTTTATTGAGTTTTAGATATTCAAAGGTTCAGTATGAAAAGACAAACAGATCTGAACATTAAACAGTAAAAATAAAAAAAGGGAAACAAAACAATTGTCGAGTCTTTTGTCATTATTCCACTTTTTCCAAAATCTACCATATTTACTTTTATATGCATCAATGAATACCTGGTGAGTCATTGGAAGCATTCAGCCATCTTCCAACATCAAAACAGAGATTTTAGGGGTACGTGGTACTACTATTGTGACCATTAAAGGGACACCGAACCCAAATTTTTTCTTTCGTGATTCAGATAGAGCATGACATTTTAAGCAACTTTCCAATTTACTCCCATTATCAAATTTTCTTAATTCTCTTGGTATCTTTATTTGAAATGGAAGAATGTAAGTTTAGATGCCGGACCATTTTTGGTGAACAACCTGGGTTGTTCTTGCTGATTGGTGGATAAATTCATCCACCAATAAAAAAAGGTGCTGTCCAGGGCTCTGAACCAAAAAAAAAAAAAGCTTAGATGCATTCTTTTCCAAATAAAGATAGCAAGAGAACAAAGAAAAATTGATAATAGGAGTAAATTAGAAAGTTACTTAAAATTGCATGCTCCATCTGAATCACAAAAGAAAAAAATTGGGTTCAGTGTCCCTTTTAAGCATCCAATAAAACCATATTTTGTTGAACATCTCGCTTGTATCTAAGATCCAGGATGCTGATTCATAGAGCGCATATGTGGTGTTGGTCTTGTTTCTAATCTCTACCCAAGGGGAACTCCACTCTTCCAGTGTCTTGCTATACAAGTTCTGGTGTCAGTATTTTCATTTTGTAAATCGGGTCCATGTGATATCAATATATAGTGAATCACTAAAGGCTGTCCTAAAGCAAATAAAAAGTGTGGTGCCACACAGCACTGAAACATTATTTGTTCAGTATCTGTTTACTGGCAGCGTGTATAGTTTGACCTTGTGGTTATAGGACACAATACCCTAGGAACAATGCATGATTAAATTGTTTAAATTTTTGTAATATTAAGTGTTAATCCTGAAGATTGCACATAAAATAACACACATTCAGTTGCACTAGATTTAGGTATGATTGCAGGGTATCCTGTTTGCTTTTCTTTCTTTCAGATGGCTGTTTTGAATTGTATTTACCCCAAAGCACACATTTGTAATTTTTTTTTCCTGGGATCACAAAAATGGTTAGTTCTGCTATGCATGGGGGCTGCATTCAGTGGGCCACATATAGCCCTTGGGCCACCAGTTGGCTACCTGAGGTCTTAAAGATACTCAATTATAAACGCTGATGTACCTTTAAATTATATATATATATATATATATATATATATATATATATATATATATAATTTAAAGGTACATCAGCGTTTATAATTGAGTATCTTTATTTTTTAAATTTTTCTTTTACAAGATATGACGAGTCCACGGATTTCATCCTTACTAATGGGATATCGCCTCCTGGTCAGCAGGAGGAGGCAAAGAGCTCCACAGCATAGCTGTATATATAGCCCCTCCCTCCCCCCCCAGTCATTCTCTTTGCCTGTGTTAGTGATAGGAGTGAGGTGTTCGTTTTAGATTCTTCAATCAAGTGTTTTTTATTTTTAAATGGTGTCGATGTGTACTATTTTACTACTGGGCAGCTTCTGGAAGAACCAGTCAGGGGAACTTGTGAGATTTTAGTCTCACTGCGCCTCCCATATTGGTGCTACCTGGTCCTGGGCTTAGTGAATGTTTCCTAAGACTTTTGTTTCTTCACAGGACCTCAGGATAAGAAGTGGATCTCTTGACACTGTGGGGAATTGCATGGAGGTAGGTACAGTTCTTTTTTATTCTGGGGCTTTATGGCTTAATCTCAGAAGAGGACTGTGCTAGCCTATTATATGTTAACAACGACCTGCATTGTAAACAGAGCAGGATTAATGTTTTTAAGCTCTGAATAGGGCTGACTATACTAGTGGGCGGTAAGTCATGTATAGTTTAAACAAGATGACAGCCCACATATGGTTAAATTTTCCCTGACAGTCCGGTGGCAATTGCTATGACCGGAAGCGCTGGGATGTTATTGTGCTGCGATCATGCAAGTACATATACGGGCATAACTTTATTAAAAAGTGGTTTTAGGCTGACGCTGGGGACTCGTATGAGGGTGTTTTTCACTGTGTATTTGAGCGGTGTATGGCGTTAGATTGCCATTTATTTTTCCCGGGCTTTATGTGGTTTACGCCCACGATGGGCGGGGCTTGTCCTGGCGCACTCTGATAGCGCAGTTATGTATCGATCAGGCAACTTGAAGCAGTGTTCTGATGCAGCTACTAGGTCCGCTTATCTTTATATTACAAGAGGTCTTAGTCACGCTGTTAGAGGATAACGGTGGTCACGGAGGCAGGTAGGAACCACAGCAGAGCTGCAAAGAGGTGACTGGGGTATTAACAGGGCCCAATAAGAGTGTAAATGGTTAAGATTGAGCCGTTCCTACTGAAACTAAATTAATTTTTTACTGGGTTCTTGTGTAAACGGTTAAGATTTAGAACACAGTTCACTAAAAATTTTTTTTGCTAAAATTGTTTTAACAGTGATTTGACCACGTTTGCAATTTCAAATCTGTTGTTATGGAGGACATTGAAAACGTTACATGTCCTATGTGTTTGGATACTATTGTGGAATCCACTGGTACATTGTGCCCTACATGCATTGAAAGGGCTTTAGAATGTAAGGAGCAAATTTTCTTTAAGAATTTTAATAAAGATATCTCCAATGACGGTTCTCAGACCGATAAGACTTGGGGTATGCCGCAGTTTTCTCCCCAAGCGTCACAGCCTTTAACGACTGCACAAACGACACCAGGCTCTTCTACGGTGTCTACTTCCTTCACTTTGCAAGATATGGCTGCAGTTATGTCATCCACTCTCAGAGGTTTTGTCTCTGAGCTTTTGGTTATCCCTTTCAAAGGAAAGACCCTATTCGGGCCTGAGTTGAAGGAGATCATTTCTGACATTACGGGAGGTAAGGGTCACCTCCTCCCTCAGGACAAGACAGCTAAACAAAGGAAACAGAGTAATTTTTGTTCCTTTCGAAATTTCAAGGGAGTCACTTCTTCCTCTTCTGCTAAACAGGAAGGGATTTTGGCACAAGCCAAGCCCATCTGGAGACCCAATCAGGCTTGGAACAAGGCTAAACAACCCAAGAAGCCCGCTGCTGCTCCCAAGACAGCATGAAGGGGTGGCCCCCGATCCCGGACCGGATCTAGTAGGGGGCAGATTTTTCTCTCTTTGTCCAGGCTTGGACAAGCGATGTTCAGGATCCCTGGACACTAGAGATCGTGTCCCAGGGGTATCAATTAGAGTTCAAAAATTCCCTCCCAAGGGGAAGGTTTCTTCTTTCACGATTGTCTGTAGACCAGATAAAAAGAGAGGCGTTCTTACGTTGTGTAAAAGACCTCTCCACTATGGGAGTAATTCGTCCCGTTCCAATACAGGAACAAGGGCATGGGTTTTACTCAAATCTTTTTGTGGTTCCCAAAAAAGAGGGAACGTTCCGACCCATTTTAGATCTCAAGAGTCTAAACAAGTTTCTCAGAGTTCCATCTTTCAAGATGGAGACTATTCGGACAATTCTTCCATTGATCCAGGAGGGTCAATATATGACTACCGTGGACTTAAAGGATGCATATCTTCATATTCCTATCCACAGAGATCATCGCCAGTTTCTAAGGTTTGCCTTCCTGGACAAACATTTTCAGTTTGTGGCTCTTCCTTTCGGGCTGGCCACAGCACCCAGGATCTTCACGAAGGTTCTAGGGTTTCTACTGGCGGTTCTCAGACCGCGGGGCATTGCAGTGGCGCCTTATCTGGATGACATTCTGATCCAGGCGTCTTATCAACTGACAAAATCTCATACATGGTTCTGTCCTTTCTAAGGACTCACGGGTGGAAGGTGAATCTAGAAAAGAGTTAACTAATTCCACAGACAAGGGTTCCTTTCCTGGGAACTCTAATAGAATCTATATCCATGAAAATTTTCTTGACGGAGCTCAGAAAGTTAAAGATTCTGAATACATGCCGAGCCCTTCAGTCCAATCCTCGGCCATCAGTGGCACAGTGCATGGAGGTAATTGGATTGATGGTGGCAAAGGACATCATTCCGTTTTTTCGTTTTCATCTCAGACCGCTACAACTGAGCATGCTCAGGCAGTGGAATGGAGATTATGCAAATTTGTCTCCTCAGCTAGGTCAGGAGACAAGAGACTCTCTTCTTTGGTGGTTGTCGCAGACCCTCATGGGTGATAGTGACAATGGACGCCAGTCTACTAGTTTGGGGTGCAGTCTGGAATTCCCTGAAGGCTCCGGGTGTGTGGACTCGGTCGGAGTCTCTACTTCCAATCAATATTCTGGAATTGAGAGCAATATTCAATGCGCTTCAGGCTTGGCCTCAGTTGGCTTCGGCCAAATTCATCCAATTTCAGTCGGACAACATCACGACTGTGGCTTACATCAATCAGGGAGGAACAAGGAGTTCCTTAGCGATGACAGAAGTATCCAAGATAATTCGGTGGGCGGAGGCTCACTCTTGTTATCTGTCAGCAATCTACATCCCAGGAGTGGACAACTGGGAGGCGGATTTTTTGAGCAGGCAGACATTTCATCCGGGGGAATGGGAACTCCCCCCGGAGGTCTTTGCCACCCTTATTCTCAGGTGGGGCAGTCCGGAATTGGATTTGATGTATTCTCGGCAGAATGCCAAGCTCCCAAGGTACGGATCCAGGTCCAGGGATCCTCAGGCCGAACTGATAGACGCCTTGGCAGTGCCTTGGTCGTTCAACCTAGCTTATGTGTTTCCACCGTTTGCTCTCCTTTCCCGGGTGATTGCACGGATCAAACAGGAGAAGGCTTCGGTTATTCTAATCGCTCCTGTGTAGCCTCGCAGGACTTGGTATGCCGATCTGGTGGACATGTCCTCTCTGCCGCCGTGGAAGCTTCCATTGAGGTAGGACCTTCTCATTCAGGGACCCTTCCATCATCCGAATCTAATTTCTCTGCAGCTGACTGCTTGGAGATTGAACGCTTGATTTTATCTAAGCGGGGGTTCTCTGATGCGGTCATTGATACCTTGATTCAGGCACGCAAGCCTGTTACTAGAAAGATTTACCATAAGATATGGCGTACATATATTTATTGGTGCGAATCCAAGGGCTACTCATGGAGTAGGGTTAGGATTCCTAGGATTTTATCTTTTCTCCAAGAATGTTTGGAGAAAGGGTTGTCAGCAAGCTCCTTAAAGGGGCAGATTTCTGCTTTGTCTATTCTGTTGCACAAGCGTCTGGCAGATGTTCCAGATGTTCAATCTTTTTGTCTGGCCCTGACTAGAATCCGACCTGTGTTTAGACCAATTGCTCCTCCTTGGAGTTTGAATTTAGTTCTTAATGTTCTTCAAGGAGTTCCGTTTGAACCCATGCATTCCATAGATATTAAGTTATTATCTTGGAAAGTTTTATTTTTGGTCGCTATTTCTTCTGCTCGCAGAGTTTCTGAGCTTTCGGCTTTACAATGTGATTCTCCTTATCTTATTTTCCATGCTGATAAGGTGGTGTTACGTACCAAACCTGGTTTTCTTCCTAAGGTTGTTTCTAACAAGAATATTAATCTGGAAATTGTTGTTCCTTCCTTGTGTCCTAACTCTTCTTTTAAGAAGGAACGTCTGTTACATAATTTGGGACGTAGTCCGTGCCTTGAAGTTCTACTTGCGGGCGACTAAGGATTTTCGTCAAACATCTTCATTATTTGTTGTTTTTGCTGGGAAACGTAGGGGTCAGAAAGCTACGGCTACCTCTCTTTCTTTTTGGCTGAAGAGTATCATCCTTGTTGCATATGAGACTGCTGGACAGAACGAATTACGGCTCATTCTACTAGGGCTGTGGCTTCCTCATGTGCATTTAAAAATGATGCTTCTGTTGAGCAGATTTGCAAGGCTGCAACTTGGTCGTCTCTTCATACTTTTTCCAAATTTTCCAAATTTGATACTTTTGCTTCATCTGAGGCTGTTTTTGGGAGAAAAGTTCTTCAAGCAGTGGTGCCTTCTGTTTAGGTTCCTGTCTTGTCCCTCCCTTTCATCCGTGGCCTATAGCTTTGGTATTGTATCCCATAAGTAAGGATGAAATCCGTGGACTCGTCATATCGTAAAATAAATAAATTTATCAGGTAAGCATAAATTTCCTTTTTTTAAAAAAAATATTTTTTGAGGTTTAAATCAAGCCCATACATTGAAGTTGTTTCCAGACAAATAGTGAATTTTTAAACCAGACATAATAGACATAACATGTTCAACTGACAATATTTTAAAGAAAAGAAAACATGCAGCTAACCTGTTGTATTGTAAGCCCCAAAACTGGTGTATGTAGCCACTTTTGGACCTCTTACTACTACTAGAAATATGGAGCTACGGAGGGCCATCATGGGCATTAGGAGACTACTACTTTTGAGTCTCAAAGGGAAACCTCTATTTTCTTATTTTGCTTATATGTAACTGGAGCTTGTAAAAAAACAAACAAACATTAACAAAACAAAACGTTGGGTTCAATATAAAGGGAAACAAGTATATAGTATTGTAGAGCCTCATTGTCTGTGATACTACTGATATAAGTATATAATGTGATGAATAAAAAGGTCCAAGTTTCAATCCAATATCTATGAGGAACATATATAGGAGTAATGATGATGAGAGCACTATCAACAAGGGTATATCATAGGAGGTAAACTGAAATGATCTTATAATGTAAATAGGGAGACTCTGTACTCATCTTTAAATGACTAGCTCTATCCTATAAACGTTAGTGTAGATACAAAAGTTCTAGGCCACTGTATATCGTGAAATTGTCAAATCGTTTTAGGAGGGATAAATTAAATCACCATAAGGAATTTTCTGACAGGTCAACAGTTGCCCCCAAGTAGAAATGCGCGGTGTCTTTGATTAGAGATTAGGATGCACCATCTCGGCCGCAGATAGCACACCCACCTAGTAGAATGGTTTTAGCTAACCGGGAATAGATAGATATCTACAGCGCCAAAATGCTACCACACAAGATCCTCCCAAAAGCAAGATCTCTCAACCAGATCTCAAAAAATGGGAACAAAAAAGTTAGCAGTAGAGGAGCGCTAGTAATAGCCCCTAAATGGGGATAGTAAGCTAAAAGTGGGAGCTCTAGAGGTGGGACAAAATATGAATAAAAGTAGTTTAATATAAAATACATAGACCGAAATAAACAGTGACCGTTTATTTCGGTCTTTGTATTTTATTGTATTTTAAATTAAACTACTTTTATTCATATTTTGTCCCACCTCTAGAGATCCCACCTTTAGCTTACTATTCCCATTTAGGGGCTATTACTAGCGCTCCTCCACTGCTAACTTTTATGGTTTTATCTAACCCACTAACATAGAGTATAGGCTCACCCTTAGATCCCACTGACCAGATACCTTGGGTATGAGAGTGTACAATATAGAGTATATAAAAACATAATGTAGATTTAACTCCCTTAACCTTCTCTTTAGTCCTTGTCTGTTTAGGGCTGGAATGCTATAAGGTGTTTTGTGGGAGTGGGCCAACCAGAAGATATGGGTTGTGGTTATAGAGTTTGTTATGCTAGTTTGGCTTTATTTGGCATCCCTGAGGACTATGATGAACTATCTAGACTATGGGTTCAAGATCGAGGAATGATCATGCTGTGCCTGTAGTTGATGGGCCCTATGGTATTTAATTATATAAGATCTTACTTTCATTAGATAGGCTAAGCATTTTATTTTTTTAAATTCTTTATTTCAATCATTTTACCGTATAAATTTCTTAAGACACTTGAAAATTCAAAAATACATTTACTGAACCCCTAAAAACATGATACTTTACATAGGGAAAAGGGAACAGAGGAGTAAAGCATTAAACACTCAACCGCCTTTATACAAAAGAGCCTGCGGCTAGATTTTATCCCTGAGTTAAACCCTCCAGTCCATTCAATAAACACAAACAATGTTACAATAACGCAACACGACACAACGATAAAAGAAATGACAAACAAACAAAAACAAAAAAGATACTATGTTCTTAGTTAACACACTTCTTCCCTATCTGCTAAAATAATGATCTGGTTTATTTTAGTCCAAAAATCATTCCCCATATATAAAATAAACTCCTCCAAGTTTTTGTAAAATTGTTTATCCCAGCTTTTTTTTTATAGAACTTTGTATCATAGGCCTCCAGGGTTGCCTGTCTTGCCAAAGAATTTTTAACTGCGCTCATGGAGGGAATTCCATTACTAATCCAATTCTTAAAAATTAGTGATCTCGTAAGGACAATAACCCACTGAATGAATCTGTATTTTGAACCCCATTCTTTTACTCTATTTAAAAAAAAATAGAGTTTTCCCCTGAAATCTTTACCCTTTTCCCTGTAACTAGAAAAATTAAATAATCGATCTTGCCCCAAAGTTGCCTAATCTTGGGACATAAATATACCATGTGGAAAATACTAGGGTCCTCCTCCCCACATTTTTTACATTTATTTTCCGTTTGAATATTCCATTTAAGTGCTCTCTTTGGAGTAATATAATCTTGGTGAACCAGTCTAAAATGTGATTCTCTATATTTAGCTGACTTGGTAACAGTTTTAAGTTACACATCTTCTTTTGAATATTCAGGTCTTCACTAAAATCGGAATCAAATTTGCTCCATTTACTAGTAAACTCACTAGTTAATTCTTCCACTAATGGGGCTTGTAGAATGCCATATATAAAAGACAATAGACCTTTATTTAAAGGGACAGTCTAAACCAGAATTTGTATTGTTTTAAAAAGATAGATAATCCTTTTATTACCCATTCCCTAGTTTTGCATAACCAACACAGTTATATAAATACTTTTTACCTCTGATTACCTTGTATCTAATGCTCTGCAAACTGCCCCCTTATTTCAGTTATTTTGACAGACATCCATTTTAGCCAATCAGAGCTGGCTCACCTGAACTCCACGTGCGTGAGCACAGTGTTATCTATATGACACACATGAACGAACACCCTCTAGTGGTGGAAAACTGTCAAAATTCCTTGAGAGAAGAGGTGGCCTTCAAGAGCTTAGAAATTAGCATATGAACCTCCTAGATTTAGCTTTCAACTAAGAATACCAAAAGAACAAAGCAAAATTGGTGATAAAAGTAAATTGGAATTTTTTTTTTAATTACATTCTCTATCTGAATCATGAAAGTTTATTTTGGACTAGACTGTCCCTTTTAATCTTGGGGCATCTAAGATAGGATGTTTTTGGCCAATGTTTGGTACTATACTGATCATCTGAAGTAAATTAATGTTTTGCTTGCAAGAAGAAAAAAACTTGTCTGATGATGGTACCCTATATCTTTTCTGGAATTCCTTAAAATTGTACGGAAGCAAAGTCAGGGGATCCATCAAATGATGGATAAAACAAATCTTTAAATCCTTCCAGAGTTGAAACACCCTATAATTTAGACGCAGAATGAATCTAGGATTACCTAGGAAAGGGAGTTGTTTTAGATATCAAAAAACTATCCCCCATAGGTTTCATCGCTGCTCTCCAAGTTAACAAAATATCTTTAAATAGAGGATGAAATCCTAATTCCAAGCTCTCGGTTTGAAGCATGCAGCATAAATGATAAAGAAAAGGGGGCACATAATTATTCGTCCATCCTGCAATTAGTAAAATTATTTGTTTGTGTTATCCAATCCAGTGGATATCTAAGCAATGCTGCTTGATTATACATTTTTATATTGGGTAAAGCCAATTAACCAATGGAAGAAAGAGCTTATCTAATCCGATCCTTGGTTTCTTTCCATGCCAAAGAAAATACAGTAGTACTTTCAATAATTTATTAAGATCTACTGGTTTAATTGCCAAACGCAACATCCTTATAGGGTATAAGATTCTTGGGAGAATAAACATTTTAAAAGCTGCTACCCTACCCATGAGGGACAGCGGCATATTGACCCAATTAATTTAATCTTGCATTTTGCTGAAGGGAAGGAACAAAATTTAAACTATACCATTTTAAGTGGATTTGCAGTCAGATAAATTCCTAGGTATTTTAATATCTGAGTTTCTATAAATGGATAAGATTGAGCTGACAACGGTTTCTTTAACCACAAAATTTTATATTTTGAATAATTAATTTTGTAACCTGATACATTGCTGTATGTTTCCAGTAACTTTATAATTTCATTAACTTGCTTTTCTGGAGAGGATATGCACATTAGTACATCATCCGCAAAAAGCGAGATTTTAAAAGTCTCCTTACCTATCTTCAAACCCACTAGAAGCTCTCTAAGGCTAATAGCCAGTGGTTCCAATATTAAATCAAATAAAATGGGTGCAGGGGGCAACCCTGCCTAGTTCCTCTGCTTAATGGAAATGGGGCTGATAGAAAGTTGTTAACCAAAATTGAGGCATTCGAATCTGAATATACATTCAAAACTAACCCCAAAAAATTCCCCTTCAGACCAAATTTCTCCAAAGCTTCATACATGAAACTCCACTCTGTCGAAGGTCTTCTATGCATCCAAGGATAGCAGGAAGGCCTCCGGCAGAGTCGAGAACTCTTCCCCCCCCCCCCACTTAGAACCACTATGTTTAAATATAACCTTTCTGATATTCAGCTCTGGGGTTCTCCCCATCACAAAACCTGCCTGATCTGCATGGAGTAATTTTGGCAAAATTGTCTTAAGTCTATCAGCCAGAGTCTTCATAAGGATCTTGTAATCAAAATTTAAAAGAGATATTGGCCTATATGAAGACACCTGCATACTATCTATCTTTTTTAGGTAACAATATAATGTTGGCTGCCTTAAAATGAAGGGACAACTTTTGCTTATGGGAGTAGAACAGATCATACTCATGGCCTTCGTCATTTTTGTATTATCTGATTCCAGAATAGGAGCATTCAAAGCTACCAGATCTTCCACAATTTTGGGTACTTTGATAGTTTCCAAAAATCCCTGAATATCCTCCCTCATAGGAAGTTGAGAGGAATCTAAATTTGTAAAGTATTTTTGGAAAAGTGATGAAATTTCCTCTACATTATTGATAATTCTCCCCCCTTCATTTATGGGCCCTATAGACTTTCTCTTCTTTGTTTTATTAAACAGGTTTGCTAAATATTTACCTCCTTTATTGCCAAATCCCTCCAAGTGTACCGAACCTTTTAATGTTGACTTTCCTGCCATGCTAAGGAAAAAAACCCTCTCTTTAATTTTAAAATAAATAAATCTGTTTGTATCCGTTGGAGTATGCTATTGAGAGGGCTGTTGCTAGCTTCCCCTGCATAATGTGCCCCTCTTTTCTTAATTTTATTATATATGATGTAATTTCTGTTTTCAGAGCTGCCTTAGCTGCCTCCCAATATATAGACATATTACCACTATATTTCCTGTTGTTGTTGCTATACTCATTCCTCTTTGATTTTAAGAATTCCACACATTTTAGTGACTTAACCAAATAGATGGGAAAATAGACTGAGTTATAGTTAGCCTTTTGTGGTTCACTTAAAGTCAAAGTGATGGGAGCATGGTCTGAAAGTATGAATTCAAGAATTTTAATATCTATAACCCTGTTCAGCAGGGAGTCGGAAACCAAAAAAGATCTAATCTTGCCAAAGTGTTATGGGATTTCGAAAAACATGTGTAGTCCAAATTATTAGGATTAAAAAGTCTCCAGGCACCTACTAAATTGTAAGACGCAGAGAATGTTGTGAATACCTTTTTTTCATATTTAGAATTATTTTTCCACCCGTTTGATGCCCTATTTCCCCCAAGTTTCTTTCTATCAAGAAAATAATCTGGAGTGACATTGTAATCGCCCATAATTATTGTTTTATACTCTGAAAATTTCTCTAAGATTCTATGGATCTTCTTCCAAAACCTCCAATCCAATTTATTGGGTCCATATATGCTCCCGATTACATATTCCTTACCTTCTATGTCAATAATCGGGATTATAAATACAAAATGCCCTTACCGATCAATTATTTTTTTGTTTAAGATCATATTTGAATTTTTTGTTTAGCAGGATTGCTACCCCTCTTGCGGATTTGAAATATTATGAACTGATAACCTCCCCAATACACTTTGTCCTGATTTTCGAATGTTATATTTCTGCAAGATGTGTTTCCTGGAGGCCTATGATATCCAGCTTCCTCTTACTGAGATAATTTACAATAGCTTTAATTGGGGAGTTGATTCCTCCCACATTCCATGACCGGAATTTAACCATTAATAAAGAAGTCTAGAGAATAACCTGTCTGCCCTCAACATATTGAGCAGCCAATGGGTCAGAGGAAAAAACAAAACAAAAACACACATGGAACAAACAAACATATAAATATATAGCTGTGCATCCTTCCTAAATACTTTTTTTTTTTTACATAAAGCATTTTTATTTCCTAAACTCAATAAATCCTTAATCCTTATAAGGGCTAGTTTCCCTTGTAGAGAGGGAGAGAGAAAAAAAACAAAAACCCCACAGTACAACATCCCACATTCTGTAGTCAACCTACTATTGTGCATGTACCAAATCTGATGATTTTTTCCAAAATGTTAAACAATACCCCTTATCCGTGACCCATAGTAAACAACAAAATTAGCTTTTAAATCTAGCTGAACCCCACATTCCTTTACACCCATTTCATATTAGAACAATGAACAAAAACAATTCCAATAGGGGATTCCCCCTGTGACTGTATATTTATAGATCAAATAAAAATTTAAGGACCTAAGATAATTTCCCCTATCAGTGGGTGATAACACAAGTAAACTATAAGACCTTTAAATACTAACATACCCTCTACCACATGCTTATATATTAATTGAGAAGTCCTTCAAAGATACTCTAAGAACTTCCCATATCTATGGGTAATATTTTAAGTGAACTATAAAATCTCTAAACAATATCATATCACTTAGGGGCCTATTTATTATGTGTCTGTCCGACATGATCCGATCAGCGGATCATGTCCGACAGATATCGCTGAATGCGGAGAGCAATACGCTCTCCGCATTCAGCATTGCACCAGCAGGTCTTGTGAACTGCTGGTGCAACGCCGCCCCCTGCAGATTCGCGGCCAATCAGCCCCTAGCAGAGGGGGTGTCAATCAACACGATCGTATTCGATCGGGTTGAATTGCGGAAATGTCTGTCCGCCTCCTCAGAGCAGACGGACAGGTTATGGAGCAGCTGTGTTTAGACCGCTGCTTCATAACTGGTGTTTCTGGCGAGTCTTAAGACTCGCCAGAAACATGGGCCCTCAAGCTCCATACGGAGCTTGATAGATAGGCCCCTTAGTGTACGATAGTAGGTAAAAAAAAATAAAAAAATATAACAACCTAGTGCATAGTAAGCATTTTCACATATACCTATACTCGTATCTGTCTAAACCTTCTACACATAAAAAATATGAACAGAGTGGTACTTTAATAATAAACATTTTTACATGTACCATGCTCTTGTGTGGCTAAACCCTCTACACATAAGTGTTGCTAGAGAAAAAAAAAATTTGTGCAGGCTAATAGGATAATGTTGATCCTTTTCACAAATGCATATGCCCTTATATGTGTGTTTACCCCACAGCAAATTGCAACATTTATATACTGGATCACCAATTTAACAACAACTCTAACAAAAGCTCCCCATGTGACCACGTGTTTATGTATCAATAAAAAAAACCCTGACATATCTCCTAGTGCAAGATGATAAATTAGTTATAACCATTTTCACAAATTAAGAAACATTTAAGCAGCCTGGTGCTTTCATAATCAACATTTTCCTACATACTTATAGGCTTATATAGCTAAACCTCCTACTCGTGAATAATAACAATTGTTTCCTAAAAAATAGGAGAGAAACAACCCATTAATTTAAATGATTACTGAGTCCTTATCCAAAAAACGTTGTGCCAGTTCAGGGTTTTCAAAAACAAAACAATCGTTCCCAGATTTAATTTTTAGTTTAGCTGGATATAGGAGTGAAACAAATTTCCCCTCTTTCACCAATCCGGTGCAAATTGGGGAGAATAGTCTCCTTTTATTAACCGTCTATTATGAAAAATCTTCCATCTTTATAGGTAAGCTGTTGCATCCTCCTAAAGGCTCTCAAGATATCCAATTTACCCTGGAAATTGAGATACTTCACCATAACCATTCTGGGCCTGGTTGACCTTAGCTCAGACTCCTCCATTATTTTGCTTGTTCGATGGGCTCTCTCTACTGCATGTCTTGCTCCTCCTCCTTACAACTTTAGTAGTGAGGGTAAGGTTATTTCAGCGAATTGAATCAAACTTTCTGCTTTTACTTCTTCTGTAAGCCCAATTATTCTCAGATTATTGCATCTGCTTCTGTCCTCCAATTCTTCCACTTTAGCCTCTAATCTACCATTTTGTTTTAACAGCAGATTATATTTCTAATCGGAGTATAAATTATCCTCACATTCCGAAATTCTTTGCTCCAGTTCTGTGAGCTTAGCATATTTTGGTGTTTTATTTCCTCCATTATGGAGGCCAGCTTTACATTTATCTCCTCCATTTTGGGAAAAATTAAAGCTGATACTTGATTGGCTATATTATTGGATTCTTCTCCTTTCTCCTCCAGTACTGAAGACGCTCAAACATTTATACTTTTAGAGGATTTCCTATCCCCTACTTTATGTTTAGGTGACATTTTCTGGGATTTCAGATATTTATCCATCCGGAGTTTGCATTACCTACTTCTCTGTATATCTAATTCTCAAGGCTTTCCTCCCCACCGGGTGTATCCAAAGGAGGGGTTGCACAGCCTTTAGATCCCCACTTATCCTGCTGCTTTCTTTCTAACTCCTGTGTTGTGAAGTTAAATGTGTTCATACACCAAACACATAGTTCCCCAGGAGTTGGTAACCCAGCCTAGGGAATCCTACAAGAATCTGCTCATTTTAATGATTGCCCTCTGACTCTTGTTTGTAATAAGGCAGAGAAGGAGGTATTTGCACAACCCAATATGGTCTGCAGAGCTGCTCCATTTATAAATTCTATGTAAAAAAGGCTTTTGTCGATTAAATATATTACACCAACAGATAAGTAGCCAGAATAACTGTCTTTCCTTCCACCTTTACAGGGTGTAACTTTCCAGCCAGATTACACAGTTCAAATTTTTTTACAGAAGCACTGCAATTCCTTCACCCAACAAGTGAACATGTGTTTGCGCTCCAGTGTTTTAAAACTTATTACAAAAATGGCACGTATACATTAAACTCACCAAACTTCCTTTTAACCCAATTGGGCCGCACATTAGTGGTATATTGAAAAAAGAAAGGAAGAAAAGTACCTTGACTTATTGGCTGTTTATTTACTCACTGTTCTGGGTCCCTTTAAGTATGATTCTTGGTCACACTTTCTTCAAGGGGGGATGAGTCTCACCTGATGTAACTGGTGAGCTATGCAGAAGCCCCTTACCGGGATTTCTTAGGGCCGACTCCTTGGCTTGCTGGAGCCTATGCCTCCTCCTTCTATTGCCACGGTAGTAAGGTGGGACATCCAACCTGTCTTTTCCAACGTCACTTGCGGGCCTGCAGACCTACGCCTCCCGCGCAGCTTTATTTCAGCAGCCCTGCTGCCCGGCAAAAATTGCTTGTTTGCTGAGCATTGCATGTAAGCGCACATACGGCACCGGCTCTCTTCATCTCCCTTCCCTGCAGCCACACATCTCCTTACGTGATGCTGCGACGTCACCGCTATGCACCTCCCCTTCAGGCTAAGCATTTATAGAAAGATAAAATACAACTTTTTTGTTTGGAAGCTCACTGGCCCAACAACATGAATAACAATCATCTTGAATACTCTAGATGGGTATAATGGTCGATGTATGTAACCTTAACACAGTAAAACATAGCAACCTAGAACATCTGTTGCTCAAAACATGTATAGCTTAGTGTTATAGATTTATGTGAACGCATAACATTCCCTGTAGCCGTTAAATCACAGTGAACAATAGTTATAACAAACAATGTCTTTGTAGTCGGCAGCATTCACTATGAGATATAAAGTCCAGCTTCATAAACTGACTATGCATAGATTAGATTTAGTGATGTCCTTTGGGAAAATATTACACAATTAGCCCACCCCAATGCTTGATTTATCTAGAGAGAAACAAATATAGTTCACCTTCAGCCTTGTACGTGCGCAGGGAAGGGTTGGTACTGTAATATGTTCTTCTGTGATGTCATGACTGAAATGGCAATATATGTTTGAAGGGAGCTTTGTCCCAAACAAGGGCTATGTCCGGCATCACGAGTGAGGTATGGAGAGACAGCTGATCATGGCGTCAGCCCTGTAGATCGACAAGGTGAGGATCGTTGATATGCTGTGGGTGAAGCCAGACACCCTTCATGGACTGTCAGCCAGCTTTTGTACTGAGGGTCTCCGAGGGTATTTACGGACAGGGCCATATTGCTGCTCACAGTCTCAGATGCTGTTGGGGATCCTCGCTGTACTGCATCAACAGAGTTAATTAAGTCGCCCTAGCTAGTGTCGGTTAGCTCTGAAGATGGGTTTAACTCCTAAATCTTCCCTTGTTTAGAGATGTTAGATGAAGGCTCCATTGCAGTCCTGCCTTGGGGTATGATCTGCTCCCGGTCGGCATTCAGACTTGATGGCTCCCTCATTAGCTTGAGAAAGATGGTCTCAGATGTGGTAGTTATAAACTACCTTGTAACCCAGAATCGGGGGGGGGGGGGGGGTTCAGGCGGTAGCTCCAGACACTTGTTAGATTAAGTGTATATGTAATATCTCTGGAGTTTAGGCAAATGCAGGTCAGGAATGCCGTCAAAAATCAGGATCTTGCTGATATTGAGTTACATATTTCTTCTCTTGAATGGGTATAATTGACTGAAAAATTTAACTAACAAAACATAGAAAAAAAATATTTTAAGATTAGGAGCTTCACTAAGAAACGTCCTGCCGCTCCAGAAGTTGGCTCTGCCCCCCCCCTTAAAATTATATTTTTGTACCATTTGCTGATCCCCCTTTTTTTTTTTTTTTGCCCCATGCTACTGGGCAGAACGGATTAGTGCTTCTTCTTTTCTTCTTAAATGGAAAGAGTCCACAGCTGCATTCATTACTTTTGGGAAATAAGAACCTGGCCACCAGGAGGAGGCAAAGACAACCCAGCCAAAGGCTTAAATACTCCTCCCACTACCCTCATCCCCCAGTCATTCTTTGCCTTTCATCCTAGGAGGATGGCAAAGAAGTGTCAGAATTTTTAATTTTTGTTTTTGTCTCTTATGGAGGGTAGTACTCTTCGGCATGGGACTGGAGTTTTCAGTGGTCCTGTCAGTCTCTCAGTGAGGGCTTGGATGAAAGTTAGAGTCCAGAGATGAAGGGAGTTTCTTTCTGTGAAACCATCCGACTCATATTAACAGCTCCTCAAGCAATCAGCGTTGTCTAACTTCGCTTCGCTGCCTGCTTTCTTCTCTCAAGTCCATGGCGTAAGCGATGCTACACACTTGAAGGGACGTGTTCCTGTTCCACGGCGTAGATTCTGGTAAGATTGTTTCATTTTACTTTATTCGTCATTGTAATGTGAATGTTTCCCGAGAGGCTACCACCTTGCGGGCCTAACTTATACATAAGGGTCTCAGCGAGTCTCTTTTTTAGTATCTTGGAATAGAGGGTTAATATCTCCCAAGGGGGGTAATTAAACAGGGGGGGTTTATAATCATGTTTGTTATGTGATTCAACCTCCTTTTGTGTGATGTTTACTGGGCTTGTGGTTGGAACATTGAGACCTTTGGAAGTGACGCAGCCTTTTGGTTGGGCGCACTTTTTTTTTTTTTTGGACTGTACAGTTCACCTTGTGTTCGGGCGTGGCTATGTTCCGTTTTTCCATGCCCGCATTCCCGACCGCGTGGCGAAGGACATTTTCTAGTCCGCAGGGGTCTGGTCATAGGAGGTGGTGAGTGCCCCAGCCATTGGGGGTGTCAAGTGCCGTTTTTTTGGTTTTTACTACTTTAGTCCATATTTAAATATCCTCTATCCAGTTATGGAGGATTCTGATGCTGAGACTGTTAATTTCAGATTCAGTTACATAGGATTCTGATACTGAGACTATTTTGATTTCAGATTCTTTGTCCGGTGATGAAGCCGGAGTGGCCTCGTTGACAACTGTCAACCAGTCTTGTTCCGTATGCCGTTTCAGAGCGCCTGGTTCCTCGGGCTCGGGGAATCAAGGGACTGCTGAGCCATCCACCTCTGGGGGTCCTGTCCTCCAAGAGACGAGTTCCCTACCAATTCATACTTCTGCACATGCGGGTAACCCAGTTTATGGTTCCTCCATGCGGGGTGGCGTGTTTCCCCCGGAGGTTGCAGCACGTTTTCGCTTCCACATAATGTTGGCTATTGTTCGTCTGTAGAGTCCAGACGTTTATTTGAGAATATGCTAGTGCCCTATCGTCCCGGGCCTTCCGCCTTGTGGAGGACCTCTACAGTTCCATGCGGGGGTATCTGTCCCTGAGTATTGTGCCTTTCGTTACAGGATTGCGCGCCTTCGCGTATTGCTCAGACAGGTTTTTCAGTTATTGAATGACCCTATCGTTACCAGATACGGGGATTTTCAGTCTGATAATTCGAATGGTGCACCTTTATTAGACATGTGGGGATAAAGTAATCTCCTGATTGTCATTGTTTGAGATCTTTCCCAGTTTTGTAAGATAGGGCTCCGTTTGGCTGTCTAGCATGCGGACTGTTTGTAGTTTGAAACCAGCTGCAGCTCTTGACACCTTTTTATAGTGTATCTAGATGCAGCTCTTATTCTTGACGTGTACGGTCTGTCTTAGTTATAAGAGACCTGTGGGTCTTCTCCCATTGTCTCCGGGTGAGTTGATCTCCTTTTAGGGATCTGTGTTTCTGGGTGATGGTTGTTCCCTGCGGGGACTTTGTTTAGCTCAGGGTTTTCCGGAGCTGGGTGGGCTTACTGCCTTCTCTTCCTTGTGTCCTCTGCTTGTGCGGAGGTCTTAGGGAGACTAGTCCTGCTAGTAGGACATTTTTTGACCTTGAGGTATCCCTTTGTCGTCCTGAGGCTCTGAGAAGTATCTTCATACGACTTCTAGCCTTGCTCCTTGGAGCGTTGGACTTTAGCTAGAGGTAGTTCCTTCCTTTGGTTGGGGCTTTCGAGTTCTCTCGCTATCTAGATTTTCTGGATATGAATCCATACCCTTGCGTCTGGCTTTTTTGGCCAGTTGAGGTGTTTAGTTCTAGGATAAGGTTTGCCTGAACTATTGGGTACCCGGACCTGTTTTTCTCCCTGAAACTTCCGGTTGCTGAAGCTTCGCTTGGCCTTTTTCTTGACCCAGTCTTGGGTGGTTTTGGAAACTTGGATCTCAGGGCAGGTAGGGGTGTTCCACGATAGTGGGAACTTGGGCTATGTCCTTGCTTCATCTACCTGACCTGGTCATGGTTGGCCAGGTTCTCTGAGTATTTTTTACTCTTTGTCACAGAGTAGCCCTGTCATCTGGTGGTTGACTGCGTGGCTTGAGCCTCAAGGGTGGTTGGTTCATAACCAGCTGCTGGCGTTGGATGTCCAATTTCTGGTGCGCCTTAGGGTTGCATTCCCCTGGTATGCTTGCCAGTGTTCCTGTGGATTCCCTGCTCTGCAGGCGAACAGGTTGACTGTGCATCTGCTCGGCAAGCTACTTGCAGGGGGGTCCTTTTCTAGGACATCTGGTTTGGGAATTTATCTTCCCATTAGCTGGGGATTTTGGGCCTTGTGGACAGTTTTTGCCCTTTCGGCATCATCCCTTTTTATTAGGGATATTCTCCTGCCTATGGACATAGTCCTTGTTTAGGGCTTCTCCTGGAGAGGAGGTGGAACGGTGGGATTGGTTCCCCCTGGGGTCTTGCTTGCTCCAAGCAGACTTTGAACGGTGGGATTGGTTCCCCCTGGGGTCTTGCTTGCTCCAAGCAGACTTGTTGGGCCTTAATTTGATAGATCCTTAGGTCTATGGCCTTGTTGTCTGTTTTCAGAACCGGATTGTACTTGTACTCTGTGGGGATGGCTGTGCTATCCTTACGCTCGTTCCTGTACCTGTTCTTTTGTTCCCTCGTCTTGGATCCTTGAGGCTGGGTTGGTCCAGCTGGGTAAGGGTCTGCAGGTCAGGATGGCCGAGCGGTCTAAGGAACTGCGTTTGGTTGCAGTCTTCCCTGGATGTGTGAGCTTTGGTGTGTCTATCCTGTTAGCTTAGTCTGCTAGAGTATAGATTTTCCTTCAACTTGCTCTATTGATTAGAAGAGGGTTTACTCTTCCTTCGGGATCTGAGGGTATACTCTCCTTCCAGGGGGGCCACGATGGAGGTTTTGTGTTCCCCTTTTTAGGGACCTGTGTGTAGGTCCGGTGACTTAGGGTGCCTGGAACGTGCCCTCTGTCTGGGGGTTGCTTTTATGGTCTGTTTCTTGCTTGACTGCTTTTTCTTCCTCGCAAGTACCCCCTGTGTCGTCCTGTTATGGACTCTGTGTTCTCAAACTTGGGGTTTTTCACCTGGGTGTATTGCACACTTTTTTTCATGGTCGAATACTTTGGTATTCTATGGTCAGACACCGGGAGGACTTTTTCTCTTCAGTTGCATTCCGTGCTTGCAGGATGTTAGAGAGACGTCTGTTCTGTCTCTGTGCCCGGTCTTATCCCGGGTTTAACTTGGTGTAGGCATGGCCTCCTTTCTCTGTTTTGGGCCCCTTTGGGTCTCTGTGAGCTGGGCTCACTCCTGGAGGTGTTCTTTTTGTATTAGGGGACCTTTCGGTTTCCTTGGTTCTCATTTGCCTTCTTCCCTTGGGGGTTTCGGCTGGTGTCTCCTTCATTTGTGGAGATGAGCGGTGGGAGACTGTTTGTTGGGTGACGGTGTCTCCTGGAGGACTGTTGGCTCAGTCGAGTCCGTTTGCAGTCTCTGGTTTGGCTTCTGGACTTCACTGCAAGTAAGTGTCATTTGGGCTTTTCCTTTTAAAAAATTTTTTGGCTTTTGGCGAAGCGGGGTTTCTTATTGGGTAGAGGTTCAGGCCGGGTACCCTCAGTATGGGCCGCCTATTGTACCCTCCCGTCTAAGCATTCAGTGTCCTCTATAGCTTGGGTATTGTTTTTCCCAAAAAGTAATGAATGCAGCTGTGGACTCTTTCCATTTAATAAGAAAAACATAAATTATGCTTACCTGATCATTTCCTTTTCTTCTGATGGAAAGAGTCCACAACTCCCCACCCGTAATTTTATGTGGGGTGTCCTCATTGCTCTTCTGGCACCTTTCACCCGGATATTTCTTCTACTATTCCTCGGCAGAATGACTGGGGTATGAGGGGAGTGGGAGGAGTATTTAAGCCTTTGGCTGGGGTGTCTGTGCCTCCTCCTGGTGGCCAGGTTCTTAATTCCCAAAATTAATGAATGCAGCTGTGGACTCTTTCCATCAGAAGAAAAGGAAATTATCAGGTAAGCATAATTTATGTTTTACCATAGCACCATTACAACAAATGCGGCGAGGTTACGAGTTGGTTAATTTTTGGGGGTTTCCTGTCCCTTTAAGTTTTTTCTCGTATTTATTTAACCCTCTGTTTATTATCTAGCCCTCTATTACATTATGTGCCCCCCACTTTACTATCCCACAATACTCTACCTCTCATAATTTGCAACAATCACAGAGCACCTATTTCCGAGTGTGTATGTATATATATTGCATTTTCACAAGATTAAATCAGATTCCGAATAGAGTTGTGCAAGTTCATCAGCGAATGAAACGGACAAATGCATAGCCCTTGAACAGTATATACTGTACGTATAACATCATTTTTGTTTATATTTGTTACACTTTGTAAAAGATTCCTTATTTGCTCACACAGATATGTAAGTTCTTATTTAATATATTTTAAAAACCTTGTAACAACCAGAAAACAACATATTTTTTGGAAACTGATTGTAGTAAAGGAAACTAAATTGTAAAACAATTTGAGAGAAACTGCTTACCCATGTAAAGCATGAAGAACAATTGTCTCCCCATAAGATCTTAAAGGGATATGAAACCCAAAAAGTTTATTTTGTGATTCAGACAGACCATACAATTTTTATAAAGTTTCCAATTTACTTCTATTATCAGATTTGCTTAGTTCTCATGATATTATTCTTTGTTGAAGAGATACCTAGGTAGGTGTCCGGAGCACTACATGAGCCGGACAGATAGCTCAGCATGCTAAGGCACTGTGGCTGAGCTCTATAGCAACCCAAGGGTTGCAGGTTTGATCCCCGGCGAGGTCCACTCAGCCTTTCATCCTTCTGAGGTCGATAAAATGAGCAGCGCCTGGAGACCCTTACGAGTGATTAGCCGCGCTTTACAAGTACCCAGTACATACTACATGGCAGGAAATAGTGCTCTAGTACTCTTGCAAAACTGCTGCCATATAGTGCTCCTGACACGTATATGCTCTTGAGCTTTTGTTCAACTAAAGACACCAAGGGAACAAAGAAAATGTAATAATAGAATTAAATTAGAAAGTTGTTGGGTTTTCTTTCCTCCTCGGAAATGTGGCACCTTAGTCAGAAGTACAATATCAAAGCCAATGCACAAGCCCTCTCTTGTGCATTTGTTTACTTTGACAGTTAATTGGTCTTTAGTTGTATAACTTGATCACATGACTTTACAAAGAGACAAGCATGGGTTTTTATTTGAATACATGGACTTTTTTTACATACAGACAAAGGCTCTAGCTGGATATTACATTTGGGTTTCTAAACCCACAAAACTGCTAGATCTTCTCTGGGTTATGGGTTTAGAAACCCAAAATATAATATCCTGTTTAAAGGGACAAAAAATAAACGTTCATGATTCAGATAGAGAATGTAATTTTAAACAACTTTCCAATGTACTGTTATCATCAATTTTGCTTTGTTCTCTATTATTTGAAAGCTAAACCTAGGTAGGCTCATATGCTAATTTCTAAGCCCTTGAAGGCCGCCTCTTATCTGAATGCAAGAGGGGTTTTCACAACTAGAGGGTGTTAGTTCATGTGTGCCATATAGATAACATTGTGCTCATGCCCGTGTAGTTACCTAAGAGTCAGCACTGATTGGCCAAAATGCAAGTCTGTCAAAATAACTGAATTAAGGGGGCAGTCTGCAGAGTCTTAGATACAAGGTACTCACAAAGGTAAAAAGTATGTTAATATAACCATGCTAGTTATGCAAAACTGGGGAATGGGTAATAAAAGGATTATCTATCTTATTAAACAATAAAAATTCTGGTGTAGACTGTCCCTTTAAGGCTACAGCCTATGTCCATGGGTGGAAAACTTCATATATTTAAATAAACATATGTGGGCTCTAGTGGTAAAGTGACATTAATGGACAGACTGCATTATTACCTCTTGGGTTCTTGTCTTGCTCATGAGCAAAAAAATTAGGCAACTTAAAGAGACAGTCTACTGCAGAATTTTTGTTTAAAAAGATAGATAATCCCTTTATTACCCATTCCCCAGTTTTGCATAACCAACACGGTTATATTAATATATGTTTTAGATCAGTATCTAAGCCTCTGCAGACTGCCACCTTATTTTAGTTCTTTTGACAGACTTGCATTTAGCCAATCAGTACTGACTCATAAATAACTATGTATCTATGTAGTGCACATGAACTAACGCTGTTCAACTGTGAAAAACAGTCAAAATGCACTGAGATAAGATGTGGCCATCAGGGGCTTAGAAATTAGCATATGAGCCTACCTAGGTTTAGCTTTCAACAAAGAATACAAAGAGAACAATGAAAATTTGATGATAAAAGTAAATTGGAAAGTTGTTTAAAATTGCATGCCCTATCTGAATCATAAAAGTAAATTTTTTACTAAGCTATTCCTTTAAAGAGACAGTCTAATGTAAAAAAATGTTCGGAGCATGTCATTTTTCCATTACTGACCCTGGTTAACTGTGTGTTTAACGCATGTGAAGTGCTTAAAGGGACAGTCTAGTCCAAAAAGAACTTTAATGATTTAAATAGGGCAAGTAATTTTAAACATCTTCCCAATTTACTTTTATCACCAATTTTGCTTTGTTCTTTTTATATTCTTAGTTGAAAGCTAAATCTAGGAGGTTCATATGCTAATTTCCTAGACCTTGAAGACTACCTCTAATCTGAATGCATTTTGACCACTAGAGGGCATTAGTTCATGTGTTTCTTGTAGATAACATTAAGCTCATGCACGTAAAGTGACCTAGGAGTGAACACTGATTGGCTTAAATGCAAGTCTGTCAAAAGAACTGAAATAAGGGGGCAGTTTGCACAGGCTTAGATACAAGGTAATTACAGAGGTAAAACTTGTATTATTATAACTGTGTTGGTTATGCAAAACTGATGAATAGGTAATAGAGGGATTTTGTTTCTTTTTAAACAACAAAAATTCTGGTGTTGACTGTCCCTTTAAAGTGATGGTAAACTTTACATGTTTTTATAACCAGTCAGGAATCTAAGCAATATTTTAGAGGGACTTTAAAATCATTTTTTCTTTTGGTGATCAATTAAAGTGGGCTGCCCGAACGTGGTTATTTGAATGGCTCGGCTAAATTAAAAAGTAAGTTATAGTGCATCTTCATTAGAAGCGGTCAATTAAAATTCATCAAAATCTTTGCTTCAATTCCGTACCAGATTTTATAACATGTAACGTTTACTATCACTTTAAACACATGGGTAAAGTCCCACTATGGAGCTGAATGCCCTGCAGCTCTCAAGCAGGGCACAGGATGTCATTTGTGGGGTTGTGCAACTGCCACTTCTTATTGGTTGACTAGCTGTATCCAGCTTGAGCGCTACAAGGCATGCAGTGGTTAAACAAATAGTTATCTAGGGTTAGTAAATCAACAACAGAGCCCTAATTGGTTGCCTAGGGTTGCCCTTTCTCCAACATAGGTGTGTCCGGTCCACGGCGTCATCCTTACTTGTGGGATATTCTCTTCCCCAACAGGAAATGGCAAAGAGCCCAGCAAAGCTGGTCACATGATCCCTCCTAGGCTCCGCCTTCCCCAGTCATTCTCTTTGCCGTTGTACAGGCAACATCTCCACGGAGATGGCTTAGAGTTTTTTGGTGTTTAAATGTAGTTTTTATTCTTCAATCAAGAGTTTGTTATTTTAAAATAGTGCTGGTATGTACTATTTACTCTGAAACAGGAAAGAGATGAAGATTTCTGTTTGTAAGAGGAAAATGATTTTAGCAACCGTTACTAAAATCGATGGCTGTTTCCACACAGGACTGTTGAGAGGAATTAACTTCAGTTGGGGGAAACAGTGAGCAGACTTTTGCTGCTTGAGGTATGACACATTTCTAACAAGACTCGGTAATGCTGGAAGCTGTCATTTTCCCTATGGGAACCGGTAAGCCATTTTCTTAGTTTAAGTAAAAGAATAAAGGGCTTCATTAGGGCTTAAAAAACTGGTAGACATTTTTCTGGGCTAAAACGATTACTTTACTAAGTATATTTGGCAGATTATTACTTTTAATAGTTGTTAAATCTTGGGGATTGTTTTAATAAAAACGGCAGGCACTGTATTGGACACCTTTTTCACTGGGGGCCTTTTCTAGTCATAGACAGAGCCTCATTTTCGCGCCTCTAATGCGCAGTTGTTTTTGGAAAGCATGGCATGCAGATGCATGTGTGAGGAGCTAAGAACCACTGAAAAAGCTTATAGAAGGCATCATTTGGTATCGTATTCCCCTCTGGGCTTGGTTGGGTCTCAGCAAAGCAGATACCTGGGACTGTATAGGGGTTAAATGTAAAAACGGCTCTGGTTCCGTTATTTTAAGGGTTAAAGCTTTCAAATTTGGTGTGCAATACTTTTAAGGCTTTAAGTTACTGTGGTGAAATTTTGGTGAAATTTGAACAATTCCTTCATACTTTTTCACATATTCAGTAATAAAGTGTGTTCAGTTTGAAATTTAAAGGGACAGTAACGGTTTTATTGTAAAACGTTTTTTGTGCTTTGTTCACAAGTTTAAGCCTGTTTAACATGTCTGAACCATCAGATAACGATGTTCTATATGTATGAAAGCCAATGTGTCTCCCCATTTAAATATATGTGATATATTTGTGTCATAATGTCCAAACAAAGTAGGGATAATAATGCCATAGATATGATATTGCCCAAGATGATTCCTCTAATGAGGGGAGTAAGCATGGTACTGCATCATCCCCTTCTGTGTCTACACCAGTTTTGCCCACACAAGAGGCCCCTAGTACATCTAGTGCGCCAATACTTATTACCATACAACAATTAATGGCTGTAATGGATAATTCTATTGCATGCATTTTTTCCAAAATGCCTACTTATCAGAGAAAGCGTGATTGCTCTGTTTTAAACACTGAAGAGCAAGAGGACGCTGATGATATCTGTTCTGACATACCCTCACACCTATCTGAAGGGGCCAGGAGGGAGGTTTTGTCTGAGGGAGAAATTTCAGATTCAGGGAAAATTTCTCAACAAGCAGAACCTGATATTGTAACTTTTAAATTTAAATTTCAACATCTCCACGCACTACTTAAGGAGGTATTATCTACTCTGGATGATTGTGACAATTTGGTCATTCCAGAGAAATTAGGTAAGATGGACAAGTTCCTAGAGGTTCCGGTGCCCCCCGATGTTTTTCCTATACCCAAGCGGGTGGCGGACATAGTAAATAAGGAGTGGGAAAGGCCCGGCAGACCTTTTGTCCTCCCCCTATATTTAAGAAATTAGGTCCTATAGTCGACCCCAGAAAGGACTTATAGCATACAGTCCCCAAGGTCAAGGGGGCGGTTTCTACTCTAAACAAACGCACTTCTATTCCTATAGAAGATAGTTGTGCTTTCAAGATCCTATGGATTAAAGGTTAGAGGGTTTGCTTAAAAAGATGTTTGTTCAGCAAGGTTACCTTCTACAACCAATTTCATGCATTGTTCCTGTCACTACAGCTGCGTGTTTCTGGTTCGAAGAACTAGAAAAGTCGCTCAATAAAGAATCTTCGTACGAGGAGGTTTTGGACAGAGTTCAAGCTCTTAAATTGGCTAACTCTTTTTTATTTTAGAGGCCGCTTTGCAATTAGCTAGATTAGCGGCGAATAATTCAGGGTTTGCTATCGTGGCGCGCAGAGCGCTTTTGCTTAACATCCCTTTCAAGGGTAAAACACTGTTTGGCCCTGACTTGAAAGAGATTATTTCAGGGAAAGGGCCACGCCCTTCCTCTGGATAGGTCTTTTAAGGCTAAAAAGAAGCCACATTTTCGTCCCTTTCGCAGAAACGGACCAGCCTCAAATTCTACACCCTCTAAGCAAGAGGGTAATACTTCTCAAACCAAGCCAGCCTGGAGGCCGATGCAAGGCTGGAACAAGGGTAAGCAGGCCAAGTCACCTGCCACTGCTACCAAAACAGCATGAAGTGTTGGCCCCCGATCTGGGAAGGATCTGGTGGGGGGCAGACTTTCTCTCTTTGCTCAGGCTGGGGCAAGAGATGTTCAGGATCCTTGGGCGCTAGAAATAGTTTCTCAAGGTTATCTCCTGGAATTCAGGGAACTACCCCCAAGGGGAAGGTTCCACGGGTCTCAATTATCTTCGAACAGGCATTCTTACACTGTGTAGAAGACCTGTTAAGCATGGGAGTGATTCATCCTGTTCCATTAGGAGAACAAGGGAGGGGTTTTTACTCCAACCTGTTCATAATTCCCAAAAAAGAGGGAACATTCAGACCTATTTTAGATCTCAAGATTCTAAACAAGTTTCTAGGGGTTTCATCATTCAAAATGGAAACTATTCGAACGATCCTTCCTACCATCCAGGAAGGTCAATTCATGACCACGGTGGACTTAAAGGATGCGTACCTACGTATTCCTATCCACAAGGAACATTTTCGGTTCCTAAGGTTCGCCTTTCTGGACAAGCATTACCTGTGGCACTTCCATTCGGATTAGCCACTGCTCCAAGGATTTTCACAAGGGTACTAGGGTCCCTTCTAGCGGTGCTAAGACCAAGGGGCATTGCAGTAGTACCTTACTTGGACGACATCCTGATTCAAGTGTCGTCTCTGTCAAAAGCAAGGGCTCATACGGACATTGTCCTAGCCTTTCTCAGATCTTACAGGTGGAAAGTGAACATAGAAAAAAGTTCTCTGTCCCCGTCAACAAGAGTTCCCTTCTTGGGAACAATAATAGTTTCCTTAGAAATGAAGGTTTTTCTGACAGAGACCAGAAAATCAAAACTTCTAAGCTCTTGTCAGGTTCTTCATTCTGTTCTTCTTCCTTCCATAGCGCAGTCCATGGAAGTAATAGGTTTGATGGTTGCGGCAATGGACATAGTTCCTTTTGCACAAATTCATCTAAGACCATTGCACCTGTGCATGCTCAGACAGTGGAATGGGGATTATACAGACTTGTCTCCGACGATACAAGTAGATCAAGTAACCAGAGATTCACTCCGTTGGTGGCTGACCCTGGACAACCTGTCACAGGGAATGAGCTTCCGCAGACCAGAATAGGTCATTGTCACGACCGACGCCAGTCTGGTGGGCTGGGGCGCAGTCTGGGAACCCCTGAAAACTCAGGGTCTATGGTTTCGGGAAGACTCTCTTCTCCCGATAGACATAATGGAACTGAGAGCGATATTCAATGCTCTCAAGGCTTGGCCTCGACTAAGCAAAGGCCAAATTCATAAGGTTTCAATCAGACATCATGACGACTGTTACATATATCAACCATCAGGGGGTAACAAGGAGTTCCCTGGCGATGGAGGAGCATCCGGGGGAGTGGGAACTCCATCTGGAAATCTTTGCCCAAATAACTCAATTATGGGGCATTCCAGACATGGTTCTGATGGCCTCTCGTCAGAACTTCATGGTCCCTTGTTACGGGTCCAAATCCAGGGATCCCAAGGCGACTCTATTGGATACAATAGTAGCACCTTGGATCTTCAACCTAGCTCATGTATTCCCACCGTTTCCTCTCATTCCCAGGCTGGTAGCCAGGATCAATCTGGAGAGGGCTTCGGTGACCTTGATAGTTCCTGTGTGGCCACGCAGGACTTGGTATGCAGACCTGGTGAATGTGTCATCGGCTCCACCATGGAAGCTACCTTTGAGACAGGACCTTCTTATTCAGGGTCCATTCAAACATCCGAATCTGGTTTTCCTCCAACTGACTGCTTGGAGTTTGAACGCTTGATTTCTTCTGTTAAGTGTGATCAGTCCACGGGTCATCATTACTTGTGGGATATTAACTGCTCCCCTACAGGAAGTGCAAGAGGATTCACCCAGCAGAGTTGCTATATAGCTCCTCCCCTCTACGTCACCTCCAGTCATTCTCTTGCACCCAACGACTAGATAGGATGTGTGAGAGGACTATGGTGATATATTTAGTTTTTATATCTTCAATCAAAAGTTTGTTATTTTATAATAGCACCGGAGTGTGTTATTCCTTCTCTGGTAGAATTTGAAGAAGAATCTACCTGAGTTTTTCTATGATTTTTAGCCGGAGTAGTTAAGATCATATTGCTGTTTCTCGGCCATCTGAGGAGAGGTAAACTTCAGATCAGGGGACAGCAGGCAGATTAATCTGCAAAGAGGTATGTAGCAGTTTATTATTTTCTGACATGGAATTGATGAGAAAATCCTGCCATACCGTTATAATGTAAACTCAGCCTTGAATGCAGTAGATGTAGCTGATATCAGGCTGTCATGTATGTATATTTTACACTTCAGTTTTCTGGGAAATGGTACTTCTCTGGCTTTTAAAACTGTATACATAGACTTAACCTATTTTGCAGGGACTTGCAATAGGTTTTAAATGACAATTAATTATTGAGGTAAAACGTTTTTTTGCTGGCATGTAAAAACGTTTTTTTCTCTGAGGTACTGGGTGAAAAAATGTTTTGGGCACTTTTTTTCCACTTGTCAATAGTTTTGATTTAAATTAGAGCAGTTCACTGATCCCTCTCACTGTTATGTGTGTGGGGGAGGGGCCATTTGGTGCTTTCACTATGCATCAGAAAAACTCAGTCAGAGGTTCATTTTCTTCCTGCATGATCCGGTTCATCTCTACAGAGTTCAGGGATCTCAAGAGTCTTTTTTGAGGGAAGTAATCATTCACAGCAGAGCTGTGCTGATTGTATTGACTGTGATATAAAAAACGTTTATTTGTGTATTTTTTTCTGCTGCCTGGGTTAGTTATCATTTGCTGAGGGGAACAATCCTTTGCTAAAACTGTATATTCTGACAAAGATTGATGCTATAACTTAATTATTTTATCTGTTATAATATTTTCTGTGCTTCTTAAAGGCACAGTTCGTTTTCATATTATTTGTAAATTACTTTGAAAAGTATTTCCAAGTTGCTGTTTATTTGCTAGTGTGTTAAACATGTCTGATTCAGAGGAATATCTCTGTGCTATATGTGTTAATGCCAAAGTGGAGCCCAATAGAAATTTATGTACTAAATGTATTGATGCTACTTTAAAAAATAGTCAATCTGTACAAATTGAACATATTTCACCAAACAACGAGGGGAGAGTTATGCCGACTAACTCGCCTCACGTGTCAGTACCTGCATCTCCCGCTCAGGAGGTGCGTGATATTGTAGCGCCGAGTGCATCTGGGCGGCCATTACAAATCACATTACAAGATATGGCTACTGTTATGACTGAAGTTTTGGCTAAACTACCAGAACTAAGAGGTAAACGTGATCACTCTGGGATGAGAACAGAGTGCGCTGATAATGCAAGGGCCATGTCTGATACTGCGTCACAGTTTGCAGAACGTGAAGACGGAGAGCTTCATTCTGTGGGTGACGGTTCTGATCCAAATAAACTGGACTCAGACATTTCAAATTTTTAAATTTAAGCTTGAGAACCTCCGTGTGTTACTAGGGGAGGTATTAGCGGCTCTGAATGATTGTAACACAGTTGCAATCCCAGAAAAAATGTGTAGGTTGGATAAATATTTTGCGGTACCGACGAGTACTGATGTTTTTCCTATACCTAAGAGACTTACTGACATTGTTACTAAGGAGTGGGATAGACCCGGTGTGCCTTTCTCACCCCCTCCTATATTCAGAAAAATGTTTCCAATAGACGCCGCCACACGGGACTTATGGCAAATGGTCCCTAAGGTGGAGGGAGCAGTTTCTACTTTAGCTAAGCGTACCACTATCCCAGTGGAGGATAGCTGTGCTTTTTCAGATCCAATGGATAAAAAATTAGAGGGTTACCTTAAGAAAATGTTTGTTCAACAAGGGTTTATATTGCAACCTCTTGCATGTATTGCGCCTGTCACGGCTGCAGCAGCATTTTGGTTTGAGTCTCTGGAAGAGACACTTCAATCATCCACACTAGATGACATCACACACAAACTTAAATTCCTTAAGTTAGCTATTCATTTATTTCAGATGCCGTAGTACATTTAACTAAACTTGCGGCTAAAAATTCAGGATTCGCCATTCAGGCACGCAGAGCTCTGTGGCTAAAATCCTGGTCAGCTGATGTTACGTCTAAATCTAAATTGCTTAATATTCCTTTCAAAGGGCAGACCTTATTCCTATAGACAGTCCAATTTTCGTTCCTTTCGTAATTTCAAAGCAGGAGCAGCATCAACTTCCTCTGCACCAAAACAGGAAGGAGCTGTTGCTCGCTACAGACAAGGCTGGAAACCTAACCAGTCCTGGAACAGGGGCAAACAGGCCAGAAAACCTGCTGCTGCCCCTAAGACAGCATGAATTGAGGGCCCCCGATCCGGGACCGGATCTAGTGGGGGGCAGACTTTCCCTCTTCGCCCAGGCTTGGGCAAGAGATGTTCAGGATCCCTGGGCGTTAGAGATCATATCTCAGGGATACCTTCTGGACTTCAAATCCTCTCCCCCAAGAGGGAGATTTCATCTGTCAAGGTTGTCAACAAACCTAACAAAGAAGGAAGCGTTTCTACGCTGCGTACAAGATCTTTTATTAATGGGAGTGATCCATCCAGTTCCGCGGTTGGAAAAAGGACAAGGGTTTTACTCAAATCTGTTGTAGTTCCCAAAAAGAGGGAACCTTCAGGCCAATCTTGGATTTAAAGATCCTAAACAAATTCCTAAGAGTTCCATCGTTCAAGATGGAAACTATTCGAACAATTTTGCCCATGATCCAAGAGGGTCAGTACTTGACCACAGTGGATTTAAAGGATGCTTACCTTCACATACCGATTCACAGAAGTCATTACCGGTATCTAAGGTTTGCCTTTTTAGACGGGCATTACCAGTTTGTAGCTCTTCCATTCGGACTGGCTACGGCTCCAAGAATCTTCACAAAGGTTCTGGGCACTCTTCTGGCGGTACTAAGACCGCGAGGAATTCAGTAGCTCCGTACTTAGACGACATACTGATACAAGCTTCAAGCTTTCAAACTGCCAAATCTCATACAGAGATAGTACTGGCATTTCTAAGGTCGCATGGATGGAAAGTGAACGAAGAGAAAAGTTCTCTCTTTCCACTCACAAGAGTTCCCTTCCTGGGGACTCTGATAGATTCTGTAGAAATGAAGATTTACCTGACAGAGGACAGGTTAACAAAACTTCAAAATGCATGCCGTGTCCTTCATTCCATTCAAGAGACCAGAAATTCTCTTCTATGGTGGCTTTATCGGCCACATCTGTCCAGGGGAATGCCATTCAGCAGGCCAGACTGGTCAATTGTAACAACAGAAGCCAGCCTACTAGGTTGGGGCGCTGTCTGGAATTCTCTGAAGGCTCAGGGACTATGGAATCAGGAGGAGAGTCTTCTTCCAATAAACATTCTGGAATTGAGAGCAGTCCTCAATGCTCTTCTGGCTTGGCCCCAGTTAGCAACTCGGGGGTTCATCAGGTTCCAGTCGGACAACATCACGACTGTAGCTTATATCAACCATCAGGGAGGGACAAGAAGCTCCCTAGCAATGATGGAAGTATCGAAGATAATTCGCTGGGCAGAGTCTCACTCTTGCCACCTGTCTGCAATCCACATCCCGGGAGTGGAGAACTGGGAGGCGGATTTCTTAAGTCGTCAGACTTTTCATCCGGGGGGAGTGGGAACTTCATCCAGAGGTCTTTGCCCAAATACTTCCACGTTGGGGCAAACCAGAGATAGATCTCATGGGCGTCTCGACAGAACGCCAAGCTTCCGCGCTACGGGTCCAGATCCAGGGATCCGGGAGCGGTCCTGATAGATGCCTTGACAGCACCATGGACCTTCAGGATGGCTTATGTGTTTCCACCTTTCCCGATGCTTCCTCGATTGATTGCCAGAATCAAACAGGAGAAAGCATCAGTGATTCTAATAGCGCCTGCATGGCCACGCAGGACTTGGTATACAGATCTGGTGGACATGTCATTCTGTCCACCTTGGTCGTTACCTCTGAAACAGGACCTTCTGATTCAGGGTCCTTTCAAACATCAAAATCTAACTTCTCTGAAGCTGACTGCTTGGAAATTGAACGCTTGATCTTATCAAAGCGTGGTTTTTCTGAGTCAGTTATTGATACCTTAATACAGGCTAGGAAGCCTGTCACCAGAAAGATTTACCATAAAATATGGCGTAAATACCTATATTGGTGCGAATCCAAAGGTTACTCTTGGAGTAAGGTTAGGATTCCTAGGATATTGTCTTTTCTACAAGAAGGTTTAGAAAAGGGGTTATCCGCTAGTTCCTTAAAGGGACAGATCTCAGCTCTGTCCATTCTGTTACACAAGCGTCTGTCAGAAGTTCCAGACGTTCAGGCTTTTTGTCAGGCTTTGGCCAGGATTAAACCTGTGTTTAAAGCTGTGGCTCCACCATGGAGTTTAAACCTTGTTCTTAACGTTTTACAGGGTGTTCCGTTTGAACCCCTTCATTCCATTGATATAAAGTTGTTATCTTGGAAAGTTCTATTTTTAATGGCTATTTCCTCGGCTCGAAGAGTCTCTGAGTTATCAGCCTTACATTGTGATTCTCCTTATTTGAGTTTTCACTCGGATAAGGTAGTTCTGCGTACTAAGCCTGGGTTCTTACCTAAGGTAGTCACTAACAGGAATATCAATCAGGAGATTGTTGTTCCATCCTTGTGCCCAAATCCTTCTTCGAGGAAGGAACGTCTTTTGCACAATCTGGATGTAGTTCGTGCCTTAAATTTTATTTACAGGCAACTAAAGATTTTCGACAAACGTCTTCCCTGTTTGTCGTTTACTCTGGTCAGAGGAGAGGTCAAAAAGCTTCTGCTACCTCTCTCTCTTTTTGGCTTCGTAGCATAATTCGTTTAGCTTATGAGACTGCTGGACAGCAGCCTCCTGAAAGAATTACAGCTCATTCCACTAGAGCTGTGGCTTCCACTTGGGCCTTTAAGAATGAGGCCTCTGTTGAACAGATTTGCAAGGCTGCAACTTGGTCTTCGCTTCATACTTTTTCCAAATTTTACAAATTTGACACTTTTGCTTCCTCGGAGGCTATTTTTGGGAGAAAGGTTCTTCAGGCAGTGGTTCCTTCTGTATAAAGAGCCTGCCTATCCCTCCCGTCATCCGTGTACTTTTGCTTTGGTATTGGTATCCCACAAGTAATGATGACCCGTGGACTGATCACACTTAACAGAAGAAAACATAATTTATGCTTACCTGATAAATTCCTTTCTTCTGTAGTGTGATCAGTCCACGGCCCGCCCTGTTTTTTAAGGCAGGTAAATATTTTTTAAATTATACTCCAGTCACCACTACACCCTTGGCTTCTCCTTTCTCGTTGGTCCTTGGTCGAATGACTGGAGGTGACGTAGAGGGGAGGAGCTATATAGCAACTCTGCTGGGTGAATCCTCTTGCACTTCCTGTAGGGGAGCAGTTAATATCCCACAAGTAATGATGACCCGTGGACTGATCACACTACAGAAGAAAGGAATTTATCAGGTAAGCATAAATTATGTTTTTATCAAAGCGTGGGTTTTCAGATTCTGTAATAGATACTCTTATTCAGGCTAGAAAGCCTGTAACTAGAAAAATTTACCATAATATATGGAAAAAATATATCTGTTGGTGTGAATCTAAAGGATTCCCATGGAACAAGATAAAAATTCCTAAGATTCTTTCCTTTCTACAAGAAGGTTTGTAGAAAGGATTTTCTGCGAGTTCTCTGAAGGGACAGATCTCTGCTTTATCTGTTTTACTTCACAAAAGGCTGGCAGCTGTGCCAGACGTTTAAGCGTTTGTTCAGGCTCTGGTTAGAATCAAGCCTGTTTACAGACCTTTGACTCTTCCCTGGAGTCTTAATCTAGTTCTTTCAGTTCTTCAAGGGGTTCCGTTTGAACCCTTACATTCCGTAGATATTAAGTTATTATCTTGGAAAGTTTTGTTTTAGGTTGCAATTTCTTCCGCTAGAAGAGTTTCTGAGTTATCTGCTCTGCAGTGTTCTCCGCCCTATCTGGTCCATGCAGATAAGGTGGTTTTACGTACTGAGCCTGGTTTTCTTCCGAAGGTTGTTTCCAACAAAAATATTAACCAGGAGATAGTTGTACCTTCTTTGTGTCCGAATCCAGTTTCATAGAAGGAACGTTTGTTACACAATTTGGACGTTGTCCGTGCTCTAAAATTCTATTTAGATGCTACGAAGGAATTCAGACAAACATCTTCCTTGTTTGTTGTTTATTCTGGTAAAAGGAGAGGTCAAAAAGCAACTTCTACCTCTCTATCTTTTTGGCTTAAAAGCATCATCAGATTGGCTTATGAGACTGCCGGACGGCAGCCTCCTGAAAGAATCACAGCTCATTCCACTAGGGCCGTGGCTTTCACACGGGCCTTTAAGAACGAGGCTTCTGTTGATCAGATATGTAAGGCAGCGACTTGGTCTTCACTGCGCACTTTTACCAAATTTTACAAATTTGATACTTTTGCTTCTTCTGAGGCTATTTTTGGGAGAAAGGTTTTGCAAACTGTGGTGCCTTCCATCTAGGTGACCTGATTTGCTCCCTCCCATCATCCGTGTCCTAAAGCTTTGGTATTGGTTCCCACAAGTAAGGATGACGCCGTGGACCGGACACACCTATGTTGGAGAAAACAGAATTTATGTTTACCTGTTAAATTACTTTCTCCAACGGTGTGTCCGGTCCACGGCCCGCCCTGGTTTTTTAATCAGGTCTGATGATTTATTTTCTTTAACTACAGTCACCACGGTATCATATGATTTCTCCTATGCAAATATTCCTCCTTTACGTCGGTCGAATGACTGGGGAAGGCGGAGCCTAGGAGGGATCATGTGACCAGCTTTGCTGGGCTCTTTGCCATTTCCTGTTGGGGAAGAGAATATCCCACAAGTAAGGATGACGCCGTGGACCGGACACACCGTTGGAGAAAGTAATTTATCAGGTAAACATAAATTCTGTTTTTCATATTCTTTTATCACTCTGCAAAAAGTTATAAAATAGCAAAAATAAAATGTTCTAATATTAATAAAGTGATTTTAAAAGTAATAAAAATGAGACAAGAAAATAAGCCTTTAAAAGGACAAAACATAAATGCACATGGTCTAGATATACAAAGTACACCCACATTCAAACGCTATGCCTGCTCAGGGAGCTAGCAGTGTCTTGTACGGCCTCAGCTTTGCACCACCATCTCTCTGCGCTGAATGTGATATAACAAGAGAATGGATACCTTAAAGCGACATTCCAGCCAAAATTGGAATCTACGTGGATGTATATTGGTTTTGAATAGAAGCATTTTTTGTAATATACATGTATTGGCAAAAAAGTGCTTCTAATAAAAGCTATAACTGTTTCAAATGTGTATTTAAGTATGCACCGTGCACCAGCATTTTAAACACTTGCTTAGGGAGCCTAAGGTTCTTGTATCATCTGGTAATGACTCAATGTGTTAATTGCTGACATGATTATTTAAAATGCTGGTACACATATCTAGCTATGCTTCACATGCACGTGTAAAAAAACACTAAAACATTGATAACTTTTACTAGAATAAGTTTTGCCTTCAGATGTATATTGCATATACAGTTGTGCTCATAAGTTTACTTACCCTGGCAGAATTTGATTTCTTGGCCATTTTTCAGAGAATATGAATGATAACACAAAAAACTCTCTTTAAATCATAATGACAACAGAAACTACCCAAATGACCCTGATCAGAAGTTTACATACCCTGGTGATTTTGGCCTGATAACATGCACGTCCACACCAGAGCAACCATGAATTACTGGTTGCTTGCTGGATTCATCTTGTCAGCCAATGATTGTCGGTAGCAACCAATCAGCAGCTACTAGCTAGCTCCCAGTAGTGCTTTGCTGTTCCTTAGCCTACCTAGGTATTTTTTTTTTTTAAAAAGGATACGAAAAGAAAGAAGTAAATTTGATAATTGTAAAATGAAATCTATTCGAAATTGTACGCTCTATTTGAACCATGAAGGTTTCATGTCCCTTTAAAATGGATCTGTGGAACAGTTTACACCCGATAATAAAAAAAATGCAATTATTTAGTTTATTTCATGAAAATGCAATGCTTGTGTAGGTCTGTGACCTGCTACATGCTTGTAGGGATGTGCTAGCCATAGAGTTAAAAGGACAGTAAAGTCAAAATTAGACATTCATCAAGTTTGCTTTGTTCTCTTGGTATCCTTTAGGGCTGCAACTAACGATTGTTTTCATAAACGATTAATTGACCAATTTTTTGATTAATCGACTAATCAGATAAAAAAAATCAAAAAAAAAAAATCCTATATTTAAAATAAAATACAAGCTATTTTACCTGCAGCAGAGAAGAGGCGCTCAGATGGTGTTGCGGTGCTTAAGATGCATAAGTAGGGTTTTGCCAATTTCACCAACGTGGGATATTTATCTTTGTTAGCTCTCCACCAATGCAAGGGACCTCTTAACAAAGTAAGCCTAGACTTCATTCTAACAAAAACAAATCTTAACTATCCATATGCATTGGTAAATAACCGGCTATAAGGTTAGGGAAAAATTATCTAGTCCGCTCTTAAAATAACAGATATATACTTATAGAGGTTGAATTTGTTACATATCACAATTCATAAAAAAAAAAGAAAAGTCAAAAGCGCTAAGGACTATATATCAATAACAGGACAAAGCCTTACACATTTATCTATACAGTACATATAATTAGCAATAGCATGCGATCCGCTAATAATTGTGCAAACAGATAATAGTGCAGTCCGGTTTTTCTGGCGGCTTTGGCAGCTTAATTAGGAAGTGAAGGCCGTGAGGCTCTCTCTTCCTTCTGGAGTTAGTCATCTCCATATCAGGGGTGATAGGAGGTGTCTCTTTTTCCAAGCTTTTTGATTAGGGGATATTTTTCTGCCTGAGTTTGGGATGCTTTGCATTCTTCTCCCTTGGGTGTGGTCCTCTGGAACGTTAATCTGAAAGGATTATGGAGACTAGCCTTTCTTTTCTACTCTCTTTCAGGTGGCTCTGTTCTCATTCTCCTTTCCCTTTGTGCTGCCCTTGGGGCCTTTGGGCTCTAGAGAAATTGCGTGACTTTGTTGCGTCCTAGTACCTTGTAGGGGGGTGTTGACCTCCGGCCAAGGGTGTTCTCTTCCCTTTGGGCTGGGAATTACGAGTGAGTCCTGTACCCGTTCTCCGGTTCCCCGGTTATCATCCCCTGTGAGGTCTGATTGCTTCAGACGGGATATCTTGTGTTCCCTGGAGGTGTCGTTCGTTTTAGGACGATTCTGGGTCCAGGGTTCTTGTCTTGAAACCTTCTTGGATGTCTGGAGACTTATGATCCTGTGGACTGGTTCGAGACAACCCAGTTTTTTCAGGGACCCTATGTTGTGACATAGGGGCTAGCTCATTGAGCTTGCAAGCAGGAAGGCCAGAGTTCACATCGGGTACTGGTTATAAACTTTAATGCCCGACTTGTCCTTCGGACGGAGTGTGCTCCTCTTCATGGGGAGTTTTTTCTCTGTTGGCTCAACAGTGGTGTCTGGATGATTTTTTCATTCGGTCAGTGTTTTGATCATACTATGGCTTCATATCTTGTGGACATGTACGCTGTTCTTATCTGTGCCCTTTCCTTTTGAGGGGATAGTTTGTCTTTCTTATGAGCTGGGGTTTCCTCTCTCTGGAGGGTCATTGTCCTGCCCTGTGTGTAGGAGGTTGGATCAGGTGGCTTATTTCTGTAAGGGGCAGAATCTGCTGCTCTGTGGGGCTGTTCTGTGGGCTCTGTTCCATCTGTTGGAAATTGATCTCTCTACGTAGAGACTGTCTAAGAGAATTGTGACAGGTCTTCCTACGGATCTATTACACTTTTCTCTTTTCCAGGTCCTAGGGGGTTCTCCTTGCCTTATTTTGGAGGAGCGAATTCAATTAGCACCCGAGCTCTGTTGGGGTGAGTGAGTCCCCCCTTTTTTCCATTCCATGGGGGCTTGTGGTTGGGGTCTTTCTGTCCCCACTGTCTATCAGACATGTCTGTCGCTTGGGCTGGTCTGGTGTTGGAGCAGGATCTGAGATCTGATGCTCTGCTATTTCTTCCTCTGAGCATTTGAGGTACAGTAAGCTTCTTTGCAGTTTCTCCTTTCTCCACATTCAAGATTTGTGTGAAGGACTGGCGACTCTTAGATAGCCTGCGACGTTATCCGCTAGTTAGTGGATACTTAGCAATCTGAAGGATCCTATCTTCAGCTGCTTTCTACTTGCCCTGCAAGTATTTAAGTTTGAGTCATTTTTAGATGACTGCAGCGTGCAGTGTTTTTGCTTCAGGTGTTAGTCAGACCTATCTGAGCTTGCTGCACAAGGTTTCGTTTCTGAATATTTTGGTATTCTGAGCTATCTTTTTGTGACTTGGGGACGATCTTTGTCTTCAGTTGCTTCTAGAGTGCGGTTGCACTGTGTTAGGGGAAGATCCTCTCTGTTTCAAACTCCCCGGCCTTATCCCGTGGTTTCTGTATTTCTAGGGTCTGGGCATTGCCTCCCCTTGTTTCTATGAGACTAGTTGGGTCTCTGTTAGCCTGACCTGGTTTTTCGCTCTGTGTTTGTGCCCTTTTTAGTTTTTTTTTTCTGGAGCTCCTTATGCTAAGCTAGCTCAGCATACTAATGCACTGTTGCAAACCAAGGGTTGCAAGTTCGGTCCCCTGGGTCTACTCAGCCTTTCCACCTTTCGAGGTTGATAAAACGAGCAGCACCTTGAGTCCCTTAAGGGGGATTAGCCACGCTTTACAAGTACAATCATGTTTTCTCTGTGTCTTCTCTTCTTTGTGGAAGAATACAGAAGTTTGTTCCCATTCTTTAGTAAGGGGTGTGTTGTTTGGAGACCGACTGCTGGGCGACGGTGTCTCTTGGAGGCTGTTGACTCAGTCGAGTCTAGTTCCTGCGGTCTCTAGCAAGGCTTGTGGACTATCTGCGGGTCAGTGTCCTTGGGCCTTTTCCTTTTTGTTCTCGGCTTCTGACGAAGCAGGATTTTGTTGTGTGGGGGTTTTCAGGCCTGGTGCCCTCAGAATGGGCTGCCTCTTGTACTCTCCCGTTTTTGCATTCAGTGTCTTCTATAGCTTGGGTATTGTTTTTCCAAAAGTAATGAATGCAGCTGTGGACTCTTTCCATCTGAAGAAAAGAAAATTATAAGGTAAGCATAATTTAAGTTTTTCTTTGTATTTCGTTGCAATGTGCTTGAATTTTAAAAAAAAAAATTTTTCCTTCAGGTAATGCTACAATGTTTGAATTTTTTTTTTTGACTATAGTCATATGTCAACTTGTTCTGATTTATTTTTCCTATTACTCAATCCCAGTTAGTATGTCAGTGTTAAATGCTCTGAGCAGTTTTTTTATTAACATTTATTTGTAGAGCGCCAACGGATTCTGCAGCGCTATAAACATAGGGGGTATACAATGTAGCAATTATAGGGATCAAATGGGTAAAGGACCCTGCCTAGAGTCGCACTGTTGTAGTCCGCTTTTGTGAAGGTGATCTGCAAGCAGTTGGGCTCTTAGGCTTACATTCTAAGGGGGTTCATGGCGGATAGCAATGGAGGAGAGGAACTGTTATTAGGAAAGGTTAATTTAGGTTGTATGTATCCCTGAACAGTAGAGTCTTTAGGGAGCGCTTGAAGCTTTCAAAAGTTGGGGAGAGTCTTGTGGAGCGAGGCAGAGAGTTACACAAGATGGGAGCCAGTCTGGAGAAGTCCTGTAAACGGGAATGTGAGGAGATATAGAGGGGAACAGTGCAGTTGAGGGCTTTGTATGTCAGAGTCAGAATTATGTGTTTAATCCTGGAGGCAAGAGGAAGCCAGTGAAGGGATTGGCAGAGAGGTGCAGCAGATGAAGAGCGACGTGTAAGGAAGATGAGCCTGGCAGATGCATGCATTATGGATTGTAAAGGAGCTAGATGGCAGCAAGGGAGACCAGAGAGGAAGGAGTTGCTGTAGTCAAGGCGGGAAAGGATTAGAAAGTGGTTTAAAATCAAGGAAGGAGATGTAGATTTGAGTGTTGTCGGCATACAAATAATATTGAAACCCGTGGGACTTATTAGGGAACCTAATGATGATGTGTAGATTGAGAAGAGAAGGGGACCGAGGACAGAAACAGAAAACGGGGCAGAGGAAGCCCCAGAGAAGGCTACACTAAAGGTACAGTTAGACAGGTAGGAAGAGAACCACAAGAGGGCTGTGTCACAAATGCAAAGGATTGGAGGGTTTGGAGCAAAAGAGGGTTATCAATAATAGCAAAGGCTGCAGACAGATCAAGGAGGATAAGCAGAGAGAAGTGACTTTTGGATTTTGCTGTAAGTAGGTCGTTGGTAACGATTGCGGTCTCTGTGGAGTGATTGGGACGAAATCCAGATTGCAGAGGGTCAAGGAGGGAGTGTAATGTAAGGAAATGGGATAGGCGTGCATGTACTAGATGTTCAAGTAGCTTTGAGGCAAGAGGGAGTAGGGAAATAGGGTGGTAGTTGGATGGGGAGGTTGGATTGAGAGAAGGTTTTTTGAGGATAGGTGCGACCAGTGTATGTTTTAGAGATGAGGGAAATATACCAGTGCTGAGGGAGAGATTGAAAATGTGTGTGAGTATAGGGGTAAGGGTAGAAGAGAGGGAGGGGAGTAGCTATGAGGGGATGGGGTCAAGGTGACAGGTAGTGAGGTGAGAGCGCAGTATAAGTGCAGAAACTTCTTCCTCAGTAACAGGGCGAAAGAGTTAAATATATGGCTATGTGGGTTTTGGTTAATTGCAAGCTTTTGAGGGGGTGAGTGGCTGGAAGCATGTTGAGCTGATTTAGTTTCTGATGGAATCAATTTTGTTATTGAAGTGGCTGGCAAAATCTTGAGCTGACAGAGAAGTTGTATTAGGAGGTGGGGGTGGGCGGAGAAGAGTGATGAAAGTGGAGAACAGACGTTTTGGGTTTGAAGAAAGAGTGGGGATAAGAGTAGAGACGTAGTGTTTCTTATAAAGATTAAGGACAGAGTAGTAGGAGTTCAAGATTAACTTGTAGTGAAGAAAGTCAGCTGAACGCCAAGATTTTCTCCAGTGGCGCATAGCAGTACGGGAACATCTGCATAGGTACCGTGTCAGAGGAGTGTGCCAGGACTGAGGGTGAGTGTTGTTTCCAAGCTATGTTAGGAGGGGCCAGATTGTCAAGGACCGATGTAAGTGTGGAATTATAGTGGCAGATAGATTGGTCAGGGCAGGAAAAGGAGGAGATGGATGAGAGGAGAGGTTCAAGAGAACTAGCGAGCTGTTGCTGATATAGTGACATAATGCTTCTCTGAAGTTTGGTGTGAAGGGTAGAAGGAAGGAGAGTTGTAGGGAGGGATGAGATGTTGCAAGTGAGGAGATGATGGTCAGAAAGAGAATAAGGGGAGCTTGTGAAGTTTGAGAGTGCATCGATAGCTAAAGATCAGATAAAGGGAGTGACCATCTTTGTGAGTGGGAGAGTCAGTCCATTGTGACAGACCGAAAGAGAAAGTGAAATGCAGAAGTTGTTTTACAGAGGAGGCAGTGGGATTGTCAAGAGGGGATGTTGAAGTCACCAAGAATGAGGGAAGGGGTGACTGTGGAAAGGAATTAAGGTAGCCAGGCAGCAAAGTAATCTAGAAATTGAGTTGAGGAGCCAGGGGGCGGTATATGACTGCAACACGTATAGAGAGGGGAGAGAATAAGCGAATCGTGGGTTTCGAATGAGGAAAATGTGAGGGAAGAGATGGGATGTATTTGTTGAAAGGTGCAATGAGAGGAAAGTAAAATACCTACACCACCTCCTTGTCTGTTACCAGACCTAGGAGTATGGCTAAAGTGGAGAACCCCATTTGACAGAGCAGCAGTGGATGCTGTGTCTAAAGGAGAGAGGCAATATATTTGTGCACCTACCCGATATTACATGTGATTTTTATATACTTTTTTTTTTTTTATTGTGATCTTTCTAAAACTTTCAATACAGATTATGGAAAAAAAATCAAGAAACAATATTTCTGTGAAAAATAAATACACTTTTAAAATCAATTCTTTGGCAGGTATTTTTATTCACAAATACCTATTCTGTATTTTTTTTTATTGCTTAAAGGGATAGTAAACACCAAAATGTTATTGTTTAAAAAAATAGATAATCCCTTTTATTTACCATTCCCTAGTTTTGCATAACCAACACTGTTATAGAAATATACTTTTTACCTCTGCAATTACCTTGTATCTAAGATTCTGCTGACTGCCTCCTTATCTCAGATCTTTTGACAGACTTGTATTTCAGGCAATTAGTGCTGATTCTTAAATAACTTCACGTGTGTGAACACAGTGTTATCTATATGAAACACATGAACTAACGCCCTCTAGCTGTGAAAAACTTTTTTTTTCCATATGAGAGACGGCCTACAAGGGCTTAGAAATTAGCATGTGAGTCTACCTAGGTTTAGCTTTCAGCTGAAAATAACTAAAGAACAAAGCAAATTTGATGATAAAGTAAATTAGAAAGTTGTTTAAAATGACATGCCCTATCTGAATCATGAAAGTTTAATTTGTACTTTACTATCCGTTTAAGGTGTGTACTTTTAGAAAATATATACTTTTTATGAGGTCAAAATTAAGTTTCTGAAGCGGTTTGACCTTGTAAACTACATAATAGTGATTTTGTCTTTAGTAAGTAAAGAAAATCATTTTGCACTTGTAGTAATTTTATTTCGGTATTCCCCGTAAAATTATTAATACCTATAAATAACTGGTATACCAATATTTAGAGGAGTTGGGGCCTTTATATCCAGGAATGGCATTCAAACGTATGAAAATCTCTTTGGCCCCTGCAGAGAACAGGTTAAACAAGAAATGTTTGAATATTTTAAAACTACTTTTAATTTCATTAAATAAATATTATTACAATTTCACTGTATAATCAAATAAAGTCAATCTGTCACCAGATGAACTTTAAAAGAAAGTATTGCATTAACAGTGGTTTGTTCTGCAATATAATTGTTTGTAGATTTTTTTTTATTATTATAGTTCCACCTAGAGGTACAGTTTAGTATTGCTGTACTTTAAATACTTAACCTAAAACTTGTATTTCTATTTTTTTTTTAAAGCAGATATTCTTTTTTAAAAAAAGGTACTCATATATGTACTCATATATTGCAGTACTATGTATCGTGTATATATTTTCATTATTAATATTTTTATGTATTTAATATACACATGAAAAAAAAATAGATGTCCAATTTTCATTTACGCTGCTACTTCAATTTTATTTGTTTGGAACAAAGTGACATTTCATAGCCATGCTGTATTTACCCAGTAGTGACTCACAAGATATCACCTGTGGAGGAAACTACTTTATCATCATCTCTTACTCAGTGAGAATTAACCCATTAAATACTGAATTTAAATGTGTGCTTTTTGAGACAAAATTGAGCGTTAGGGACAAGTGTGTGTATGTATATATGTATATGTGTGTATATATGTGTGTATATATGTGTGTGTGTGTATATATATATATATATATATATATATATATATATATATATATATATATATATATATATATATATATATATATATATATACAGGTGGCCCTCGTTTTACAACGGTTCAATTTACACAGTTTCAGAATAACAACCTTTTTTTCCAGTCATGTGACTGCTATTAAAAAGCATTGAGAAGCAGTGCATTTATTAAATTAGCCAGTAGGTGGAGCTGTCCGCTTGTGTTGCAGCAAAGCCAAGCAAGCTGAAAATATTCAGTTTAACCAGATCTGAGCTATCAAGAAGATTTCAAAGGAACAAGATCTTCCTGTCTATAAATCAGTCCAGATTGGAATGCATAGAAAGAACTGTTTGCAGAAAAATGCAAGTGTAGTCTGTGTTGTGTGATTATTTTATTAGGTTTATAATGCTGTTTAGCAAATGTTTTTGTTTATTTAACTTAGTTTAATTATATATTCTGTGTTGCGTGATTATTTTATTAGGTTTATAATGCTGTTTAGCATTTAAAGTCTTCATTTCAAAGCTTTAAAAATAATGTATTAGGTGTTACTTATGACAATTTGAGAGGGGCCTGGAACCTATCTCCTTCACTTCCCATTGACTTACATTATAAACTGGGTTTCAATTTACAACGGTTTCGATTTACAACCATTCCTTCTGGAACCTAACCCCATCGTAAACTGAGGGCTGCCTGTGTATGTATGTATGTATATATATATATATATATATATATATATATATATATATATATATATATATATATATATATATATATATATATATATATATATATATATATATATACTATAGAGATGCTAAAACATGGTTGTCATAAAGGCATGTCTAACATGTTTCAGCATTACACCATTACACTGTGCAAACTTTTTATAACACAATCTAAACCCCTATTGGTTAAAAAAAACTTCTGACAGCTTACTATGAGAAATCCATTCCAAGAGTAACTAACCCCTTACTGCTCAAAAAAAAGTCTGAAAGAGCTTTATTAATAATGTACATTGAAACAATTCAGTACATGAATGTATGCTTTTCCTCAATAAGAGCAGGATTGCCTGTAGTAATGTGTGATAAGTGTTCCCTAATCCTGACTCTGGTCTCCCTGGTCGCTTGGCCTACAGATTGTAAAGACCAATGAGTGCAAGTAATCAAGTAAATGGCATGTGTAAAACAACAGTTTTTACAGGAACCTATTTCATATGTGCGGCCTGTAGCTGTGGATTATTAAGACTTTCCCACAGATACATTGTCACTTGTTGTACATTTGTAACCCCTTTAAAGTGTACCCATGAACTTTTGGAAATACTTTGTGATTGTATAATAGTAGGTGGAGCCCTATTTCCAGTGTGTGAGACTGGATCTTGTAAGTTGTCATCTGTTGCTAACATATTAAAATATTTGTTGATAATGTTGCAAATTTGAGTGAACTGGAATGATGTGTAATAAAGGTAACTCCTTCATGCCTTACAGAACTTTAAGCTAATTTTACTCTCACTCAATAATAAAGATCTAGATATGCAGTTACTTATGTTCTTGCTGTGTCTATAACCTTCTTAGTATATCCTCTAGCCAGAAGGTTGTTTAGTTAATTCAGACTTTAATTAATATATATATGGGATGCACCGAAATTTCGGCCGCAGAAATTTTCCGCCGAAAATTGCATTTTTGGCTATTTCGGTTTTCGGGTTTTTTGCCTGTTATTTTCGGTAAAATTATTGTGTAGCATGTTTAAAATTTGATGCTAGCCTAGAGCTGCTGTTTAAGTTTATTACTTGACTTACTGTTCTGCATATAATGAGTTTTCTAAGACTATACTTTATTTGGATAATTGGTAAAAAAAAACAAAAAACTGTTAAATATGATTCTGTTACATAGAACTAAATGAAG